>NW_024061485.1:0-65000 GCF_016432855.1 Salvelinus namaycush
AGAGTGTGACACACTACTACTACCTACTGGATGGACTGTACTGCTAGAGTGTGACACATACTACTACTACTGGATGGACTGTGCTGCTAGAGTGTGACACACTACTACTACCTACTGGATGGACGTGCTGCTAGAGTGTGACACACTACTACCTACTGGATGGACTGTGCTGCTAGAGTGTGACACATACTACAACCTACTGGATGGACTGTGCTGCTAGAGTGTGACACACTACTACAACCTACTGGATGGACTGTGCTGCTAGAGTGTGACACACTACTACTAACCTACTGGATGGACTGTGCTGCTAGAGTGTGACACACTACTACTACCTACTGGATGGACTGTGCTGCTAGAGTGTGACACACTACTACTACCTACTGGATGGACTGTACTGCTAGAGTGTGACACACTACTACCTACTGGATGGACTGTGCTGCTAGAGTGTGACACACTACTACCCTACTGGATGGACTGTGCTGCTAGAGTGTGACACACTACTACTACCTACTGGATGGACTGTGCTGCTAGAGTGTGACACACTACTACCTACTGGATGGACTGTGCTGCTAGTGTGTGACACACTACTACTACCTACTGGATGGACTGTGCTGCTAGTGTGTGACACACTACTACTACCTACTGGAATGGACTGTGCTGCTAGAGTGTGACACACTACTACCTACTGGATGGACTGTGCTGCTAGAGTGTGACACACTACTACTACCTACTGGATGGACTGTGCTGCTAGAGTGTGACACACTACTACCTACTGGATGGACTGTGCTTCTAGAGTGTGACACACTACTACTACCTACTGGATGGACTGTACTGCTAGAGTGTGACACTACTACTACCTACTGGATGGACTGTGCTGCTAGAGTGTGACATACTACCTACAACCTACTGGATGGACTGTACTGCTAGAGTGTGACACACTACTACCTACTGGATGGACTGTGCTGCTAGAGTGTGACATACTACTACTACCTACTGGATGGACTGTGCTGCTAGAGTGTGACACACTATTTCCTACTGGATGGACTGTGCTGCTAGTGTGTGACACATTACTACTACCTACTGGATGGACTGTGCTGCTAGAGTGTGACACACTACTACCTACTGGATGGACTGTGCTGCTAGTGTGACACACTACTACTACCTACTGGATGGACTGTGCTGCTAGAGTGTGACACACTACTACCTACTGGATGGACTGTGCTGCTAGAGTGTGACACACTACTACTACCTACTGGATGGACTGTGCTGCTAGAGTGTGACACACTACTACCTACTGGATGGACTGTGCTTCTAGAGTGTGACACACTACTACTACCTACTGGATGGACTGTACTGCTAGAGTGTGACACTACTACTACCTACTGGATGGACTGTGCTGCTAGAGTGTGACATACTACTACAACCTACTGGATGGACTGTACTGCTAGAGTGTGACACACTACTACTACCTACTGGATGGACTGTACTGCTAGAGTGTGACACACTACTACTACCTACTGGATGGACTGTGCTGCTAGAGTGTGACACACTACTACTACCTACTGGATGGACTGTGCTGCTAGAGTGTGACACACTACTACCTACTGGATGGACTGTGCTGCTAGAGTGTGACACACTACTACAACCTACTGGATGGACTGTGCTGCTAGAGTGTGACACACTACTACAACCTACTGGATGGACTGTGCTGCTAGAGTGTGACACACTACTACCTACTGGATGGACTGTGCTTCTAGAGTGTGACACACTACTACTACCTACTGGATGGACTGTGCTGCTAGAGTGACACACTACTACCTACTGGATGGACTGTGCTGCTAGTGTGACACACTACTACAACCTACTGGATGGACTGTGCTGCTAGAGTGTGACACACTACTACTACCTACTGGATGGACTGTGCTGCTAGAGTGTGACACACTACTACCTACTGGATGGACTGTGCTGCTAGAGTGTGACACACTACTACTACCTACTGGATGGACTGTGCTGCTAGAGTGTGACACACTACTACTACCTACTGGATGGACTGTACTGCTAGAGTGTGACACTACTACTACCTACTGGATGGACTGTGCTGCTAGAGTGACACACTACTACCTACTGGATGGACTGTGCTGCTAGAGTGTGACACACTACTACCTACTGGATGGACTGTGCTGCTAGAATGTGACACACTACTACTACCTACTGGATGGACTGTGCTGCTAGAGTGTGACACACTACTACCTACTGGATGGACTGTGCTGCTAGAATGTGACACACTACTACTACCTACTGGATGGACTGTGCTGCTAGAGTGTGACACACTACTACCTACTGGATGGACTGTGCTGCTAGAATGTGACACACTACTACTACCTACTGGATGGACTGTGCTGCTAGAGTGTGACACACTACTACCTACTGGATGGACTGTGCTTCTAGAGTGTGACACACTACTACTACCTACTGGATGGACTGTGCTGCTAGAGTGACACACTACTACCTACTGGATGGACTGTGCTGCTAGTGTGACACACTACTACAACCTACTGGATGGACTGTGCTGCTAGAGTGTGACACACTACTACTACCTACTGGATGGACTGTGCTGCTAGAGTGTGACACACTACTACCTACTGGATGGACTGTGCTGCTAGAGTGTGACACACTACTACTACCTACTGGATGGACTGTGCTGCTAGAGTGTGACACACTACTACTACCTACTGGATGGACTGTACTGCTAGAGTGTGACACTACTACTACCTACTGGATGGACTGTGCTTCTAGAGTGTGACACACTACTACTACCTACTGGGTGGACTGTGCTGCTAGAGTGTGACACACTACTACTACCTACTGGATGGACTGTGCTGCTAGTGTGACACACTACTACAACCTACTGGATGGACTGTGCTGCTAGAGTGACACACTACTACTACCTACTGGATGGACTGTGCTGCTAGAGTGTGACACACTACTACTACCTACTGGATGGACTGTGCTGCTAGAGTGACACACTACTACCTACTGGATGGACTGTGCTGCTAGAGTGTGACACACTACTACCTACTGGATGGACTGTGCTGCTAGAGTGTGACATACTACTACTACCTACTGGATGGACTGTGCTGGTAGAGTGTGACACACTACTACCTACTGGATGGACTGTGCTGCTAGTGTGTGACACACTACTACTACCTACTGGATGGACTGTGCTGCTAGTGTGTGACACACTACTACTACCTACTGGATGGACTGTGCTGCTAGAGTGTGACACACTACTACCTACTGGATGGACTGTGCTGCTAGAGTGTGACACACTACTACTACCTACTGGATGGACTGTGCTGCTAGAGTGTGACACACTACTACCTACTGGATGGACTGTGCTTCTAGAGTGTGACACACTACTACTACCTACTGGATGGACTGTACTGCTAGAGTGTGACACTACTACTACCTACTGGATGGACTGTGCTGCTAGAGTGTGACATACTACTACAACCTACTGGATGGACTGTACTGCTAGAGTGTGACACACTACTACCTACTGGATGGACTGTGCTGCTAGAGTGTGACATACTACTACTACCTACTGGATGGACTGTGCTGCTAGAGTGTGACACACTATTTCCTACTGGATGGACTGTGCTGCTAGTGTGTGACACATTACTACTACCTACTGGATGGACTGTGCTGCTAGAGTGTGACACACTACTACCTACTGGATGGACTGTGCTGCTAGTGTGACACACTACTACTACCTACTGGATGGACTGTGCTGCTAGAGTGTGACACACTACTACCTACTGGATGGACTGTGCTGCTAGAGTGTGACACACTACTACTACCTACTGGATGGACTGTGCTGCTAGAGTGTGACACACTACTACCTACTGGATGGACTGTGCTTCTAGAGTGTGACACACTACTACTACCTACTGGATGGACTGTACTGCTAGAGTGTGACACTACTACTACCTACTGGATGGACTGTGCTGCTAGAGTGTGACATACTACTACAACCTACTGGATGGACTGTACTGCTAGAGTGTGACACACTACTACTACCTACTGGATGGACTGTACTGCTAGAGTGTGACACACTACTACTACCTACTGGATGGACTGTGCTGCTAGAGTGTGACACACTACTACTACCTACTGGATGGACTGTGCTGCTAGAGTGTGACACACTACTACCTACTGGATGGACTGTGCTGCTAGAGTGTGACACACTACTACAACCTACTGGATGGACTGTGCTGCTAGAGTGTGACACACTACTACAACCTACTGGATGGACTGTGCTGCTAGAGTGTGACACACTACTACTACCTACTGGATGGACTGTGCTGCTAGAGTGTGACACACTACTACCTATTGGATGGACTGTACTGCTAGAGTGTGACACACTACTACCTACTGGATGGACTGTGCTGCTAGAGTGTGACACACTACTACCTACTGGATGGACTGTGCTGCTAGAGTGTGACACACTACTACTACCTACTGGATGGACTGTGCTGCTAGAGTGTGACACACTACTACCTACTGGATGGACTGTGCTGCTAGTGTGTGACACACTACTACTACCTACTGGATGGACTGTGCTGCTAGTGTGTGACACACTACTACTACCTACTGGATGGACTGTGCTGCTAGAGTGTGACACACTACTACCTACTGGATGGACTGTGCTGCTAGAGTGTGACACACTACTACTACCTACTGGATGGACTGTGCTGCTAGAGTGTGACACACTACTACCTACTGGATGGACTGTGCTTCTAGAGTGTGACACACTACTACTACCTACTGGATGGACTGTACTGCTAGAGTGTGACACTACTACTACCTACTGGATGGACTGTGCTGCTAGAGTGTGACATACTACTACAACCTACTGGATGGACTGTACTGCTAGAGTGTGACACACTACTACCTACTGGATGGACTGTGCTGCTAGAGTGTGACATACTACTACTACCTACTGGATGGACTGTGCTGCTAGAGTGTGACACACTATTTCCTACTGGATGGACTGTGCTGCTAGTGTGTGACACATTACTACTACCTACTGGATGGACTGTGCTGCTAGAGTGTGACACACTACTACCTACTGGATGGACTGTGCTGCTAGTGTGACACACTACTACTACCTACTGGATGGACTGTGCTGCTAGAGTGTGACACACTACTACCTACTGGATGGACTGTGCTGCTAGAGTGTGACACACTACTACTACCTACTGGATGGACTGTGCTGCTAGAGTGTGACACACTACTACCTACTGGATGGACTGTGCTTCTAGAGTGTGACACACTACTACTACCTACTGGATGGACTGTACTGCTAGAGTTTGACACTACTACTACCTACTGGATGGACTGTGCTGCTAGAGTGTGACATACTACTACAACCTACTGGATGGACTGTACTGCTAGAGTGTGACACACTACTACTACCTACTGGATGGACTGTACTGCTAGAGTGTGACACACTACTACTACCTACTGGATGGACTGTGCTGCTAGAGTGTGACACACTACTACTACCTACTGGATGGACTGTGCTGCTAGAGTGTGACACACTACTACCTACTGGATGGACTGTGCTGCTAGAGTGTGACACACTACTACAACCTACTGGATGGACTGTGCTGCTAGAGTGTGACACACTACTACAACCTACTGGATGGACTGTGCTGCTAGAGTGTGACACACTACTACTACCTACTGGATGGACTGTGCTGCTAGAGTGTGACACACTACTACCTATTGGATGGACTGTACTGCTAGAGTGTGACACACTACTACCTACTGGATGGACTGTGCTGCTAGAGTGTGACACACTACTACCTACTGGATGGACTGTGCTGCTAGAGTGTGACACACTACTACTACCTACTGGATGGACTGTGCTGCTAGAGTGTGACACACTACTACCTACTGGATGGACTGTGCTGCAAGAGTGTGACACACTACTACCTACTGGATGGACTGTGCTGCAAGAGTGTGACATACTACTACAACCTACTGGATGGACTGTACTGCTAGAGTGTGACACACTACTACCTACTGGATGGACTGTGCTGCTAGAGTGTGACACACTACTACCTACTGGATGGACTGTGCTGCTAGTGTGTGACACACTACTACCTACTGGATGGACTGTGCTGCTAGTGTGTGACACACTACTACTACCTACTGGATGGACTGTGCTGCTAGAGTGTGACACACTACTACCTACTGGATGGACTGTGCTGCTAGAGTGTGACACACTACTACTACCTACTGGATGGACTGTGCTGCTAGAGTGTGACACACTACTACTACCTACTGGATGGACTGTGCTGCTAGAGTGTGACACACTACTACCTACTGGATGGACTGTGCTTCTAGAGTGTGACACACTACTACTACCTACTGGATGGACTGTACTGCTAGAGTGTGACACTACTACTACCTACTGGATGGACTGTGCTGCTAGAGTGTGACATACTACTACAACCTACTGGATGGACTGTACTGCTAGAGTGTGACACACTACTACTACCTACTGGATGGACTGTACTGCTAGAGTGTGACACACTACTACTACCTACTGGATGGACTGTGCTGCTAGAGTGTGACACACTACTACTACCTACTGGATGGACTGTGCTGCTAGAGTGTGGCACACTACTACCTACTGGATGGACTGTGCTGCTAGAGTGTGACACACTACTACAACCTACTGGATGGACTGTGCTGCTAGAGTGTGACACACTACTACAACCTACTGGATGGACTGTGCTGCTAGAGTGTGACACACTACTACTACCTACTGGATGGACTGTGCTGCTAGAGTGTGACACACTACTACCTATTGGATGGACTGTACTGCTAGAGTGTGACACACTACTACCTACTGGATGGACTGTGCTGCTAGAGTGTGACACACTACTACCTACTGGATGGACTGTGCTGCTAGAGTGTGACACACTACTACTACCTACTGGATGGACTGTGCTGCTAGAGTGTGACACACTACTACCTACTGGATGGACTGTGCTGCTAGTGTGTGACACACTACTACTACCTACTGGATGGACTGTGCTGCTAGTGTGTGACACACTACTACTACCTACTGGATGGACTGTGCTGCTAGAGTGTGACACACTACTACCTACTGGATGGACTGTGCTGCTAGAGTGTGACACACTACTACTACCTACTGGATGGACTGTGCTGCTAGAGTGTGACACACTACTACCTACTGGATGGACTGTGCTTCTAGAGTGTGACACACTACTACTACCTACTGGATGGACTGTACTGCTAGAGTGTGACACTACTACTACCTACTGGATGGACTGTGCTGCTAGAGTGTGACATACTACTACAACCTACTGGATGGACTGTACTGCTAGAGTGTGACACACTACTACCTACTGGATGGACTGTGCTGCTAGAGTGTGACATACTACTACTACCTACTGGATGGACTGTGCTGCTAGAGTGTGACACACTATTTCCTACTGGATGGACTGTGCTGCTAGTGTGTGACACATTACTACTACCTACTGGATGGACTGTGCTGCTAGAGTGTGACACACTACTACCTACTGGATGGACTGTGCTGCTAGTGTGACACACTACTACTACCTACTGGATGGACTGTGCTGCTAGAGTGTGACACACTACTACCTACTGGATGGACTGTGCTGCTAGAGTGTGACACACTACTACTACCTACTGGATGGACTGTGCTGCTAGAGTGTGACACACTACTACCTACTGGATGGACTGTGCTTCTAGAGTGTGACACACTACTACTACCTACTGGATGGACTGTACTGCTAGAGTTTGACACTACTACTACCTACTGGATGGACTGTGCTGCTAGAGTGTGACATACTACTACAACCTACTGGATGGACTGTACTGCTAGAGTGTGACACACTACTACTACCTACTGGATGGACTGTACTGCTAGAGTGTGACACACTACTACTACCTACTGGATGGACTGTGCTGCTAGAGTGTGACACACTACTACTACCTACTGGATGGACTGTGCTGCTAGAGTGTGACACACTACTACCTACTGGATGGACTGTGCTGCTAGAGTGTGACACACTACTACAACCTACTGGATGGACTGTGCTGCTAGAGTGTGACACACTACTACAACCTACTGGATGGACTGTGCTGCTAGAGTGTGACACACTACTACTACCTACTGGATGGACTGTGCTGCTAGAGTGTGACACACTACTACCTATTGGATGGACTGTACTGCTAGAGTGTGACACACTACTACCTACTGGATGGACTGTGCTGCTAGAGTGTGACACACTACTACCTACTGGATGGACTGTGCTGCTAGAGTGTGACACACTACTACTACCTACTGGATGGACTGTGCTGCTAGAGTGTGACACACTACTACCTACTGGATGGACTGTGCTGCAAGAGTGTGACACACTACTACCTACTGGATGGACTGTGCTGCAAGAGTGTGACATACTACTACAACCTACTGGATGGACTGTACTGCTAGAGTGTGACACACTACTACCTACTGGATGGACTGTGCTGCTAGAGTGTGACACACTACTACCTACTGGATGGACTGTGCTGCTAGTGTGTGACACACTACTACCTACTGGATGGACTGTGCTGCTAGTGTGTGACACACTACTACTACCTACTGGATGGACTGTGCTGCTAGAGTGTGACACACTACTACCTACTGGATGGACTGTGCTGCTAGAGTGTGACACACTACTACTACCTACTGGATGGACTGTGCTGCTAGAGTGTGACACACTACTACTACCTACTGGATGGACTGTGCTGCTAGAGTGTGACACACTACTACTACCTACTGGATGGACTGTGCTGCTAGAGTGTGACACACTACTACCTACTGGATGGACTGTGCTTCTAGAGTGTGACACACTACTACTACCTACTGGATGGACTGTACTGCTAGAGTGACACACTACTACTACCTACTGGATGGACTGTGCTGCTAGAGTGTGACATACTACTACAACCTACTGGATGGACTGTACTGCTAGAGTGTGACACACTACTACCTACTGGATGGACTGTGCTGCTAGAGTGTGACACTACTACCTACTGGATGGACTGTGCTTCTAGAGTGTGACACACTACTACTACCTACTGGATGGACTGTACTGCTAGAGTGTGACACTACTACTACCTACTGGATGGACTGTGCTGCTAGAGTGTGACATACTACTACTACCTACTGGATGGACTGTACTGCTAGAGTGTGACACACTACTACCTACTGGATGGACTGTGCTGCTAGAGTGTGACACATTACTACTACCTACTGGATGGACTGTGCTGCTAGAGTGTGACACACTACTACTGCCTACTGGATGGACTGTACTGCTAGAGTGTGACACACTACTACTACCTACTGGATGGACTGTGCTGCTAGAGTGTGACACACTACTACCTACTGGATGGACTGTGCTGCTAGAGTGTGACACATTACTACTACCTACTGGATGGACTGTGCTGCTAGAGTGTGACACACTACTACAACCTACTGGATGGACTGTGCTGCTAGAGTGACACACTACTACCTACTGGATGGACTGTGCTGCTAGAGTTACACACTACTACCTACTGGATGGACTGTGCTGCTAGAGTGACACACTACTACCTACTGGATGGACTGTGCTGCTAGAGTGTGACACACTACTACCTACTGGATGGACTGTGCTGCTAGAGTGTGACACATTACTACTACCTACTGGATGGACTGTGCTGCTAGAGTATGACACACTACTACAACCTACTGGATGGACTGTGCTGCTAGAGTGACACACTACTACCTACTGGATGGACTGTGCTGCTAGAGTGTGACACATTACTACTACCTACTGGATGGACTGTGCTGCTAGAGTGTGACACACTACTACAACCTACTGGATGGACTGTGCTGCTAGAGTGTGACACACTACTACTACCTACTGGATGGACTGTGCTGGTAGAGTGTGACACACTACTACAACCTACTGGATGGACTGTGCTGCTAGAGTGTGACACACTACTACTACCTACTGGATGGACTGTGCTGCTAGAGTGTGACACACTACTACTACCTACTGGATGGACTGTGCTGCTAGAGTGTGACACACTACTACCTATTGGATGGACTGTGCTGCTAGAGTGTGACACACTACTACTACCTACTGGATGGACTGTGCTGCTAGAGTGTGACATACTACTACTACCTACTGGATGGACTGTACTGCTAGAGTGTGACACACTACTACCTACTGGATGGACTGTGCTGCTAGAGTGTGACACATTACTACTACCTACTGGATGGACTGTGCTGCTAGAGTGTGACACACTACTACTGCCTACTGGATGGACTGTACTGCTAGAGTGTGACACACTACTACTACCTACTGGATGGACTGTGCTGCTAGAGTGTGACACACTACTACCTACTGGATGGACTGTGCTGCTAGAGTGTGACACATTACTACTACCTACTGGATGGACTGTGCTGCTAGAGTGTGACACACTACTACAACCTACTGGATGGACTGTGCTGCTAGAGTGACACACTACTACCTACTGGATGGACTGTGCTGCTAGAGTTACACACTACTACCTACTGGATGGACTGTGCTGCTAGAGTGACACACTACTACCTACTGGATGGACTGTGCTGCTAGAGTGTGACACACTACTACTACCTACTGGATGGACTGTGCTGCTAGAGTGTGACACACTACTACCTACTGGATGGACTGTGCTTCTAGAGTGTGACACACTACTACTACCTACTGGATGGACTGTGCTGCTAGAGTGTGACATACTACTACAACCTACTGGATGGACTGTACTGCTAGAGTGTGACACACTACTACCTACTGGATGGACTGTGCTGCTAGAGTGTGACATACTACTACTACCTACTGGATGGACTGTGCTGCTAGAGTGTGACACACTATTTCCTACTGGATGGACTGTGCTGCTAGTGTGTGACACATTACTACTACCTACTGGATGGACTGTGCTGCTAGAGTGTGACACACTACTACCTACTGGATGGACTGTGCTGCTAGTGTGACACACTACTACTACCTACTGGATGGACTGTGCTGCTAGAGTGTGACACACTACTACCTACTGGATGGACTGTGCTGCTAGAGTGTGACACACTACTACTACCTACTGGATGGACTGTGCTGCTAGAGTGTGACACACTACTACCTACTGGATGGACTGTGCTTCTAGAGTGTGACACACTACTACTACCTACTGGATGGACTGTACTGCTAGAGTTTGACACTACTACTACCTACTGGATGGACTGTGCTGCTAGAGTGTGACATACTACTACAACCTACTGGATGGACTGTACTGCTAGAGTGTGACACACTACTACTACCTACTGGATGGACTGTACTGCTAGAGTGTGACACACTACTACTACCTACTGGATGGACTGTGCTGCTAGAGTGTGACACACTACTACTACCTACTGGATGGACTGTGCTGCTAGAGTGTGACACACTACTACCTACTGGATGGACTGTGCTGCTAGAGTGTGACACACTACTACAACCTACTGGATGGACTGTGCTGCTAGAGTGTGACACACTACTACAACCTACTGGATGGACTGTGCTGCTAGAGTGTGACACACTACTACTACCTACTGGATGGACTGTGCTGCTAGAGTGTGACACACTACTACCTATTGGATGGACTGTACTGCTAGAGTGTGACACACTACTACCTACTGGATGGACTGTGCTGCTAGAGTGTGACACACTACTACCTACTGGATGGACTGTGCTGCTAGAGTGTGACACACTACTACTACCTACTGGATGGACTGTGCTGCTAGAGTGTGACACACTACTACCTACTGGATGGACTGTGCTGCAAGAGTGTGACACACTACTACCTACTGGATGGACTGTGCTGCAAGAGTGTGACATACTACTACAACCTACTGGATGGACTGTACTGCTAGAGTGTGACACACTACTACCTACTGGATGGACTGTGCTGCTAGAGTGTGACACACTACTACCTACTGGATGGACTGTGCTGCTAGTGTGTGACACACTACTACCTACTGGATGGACTGTGCTGCTAATGTGTGACACACTACTACTACCTACTGGATGGACTGTGCTGCTAGAGTGTGACACACTACTACCTACTGGATGGACTGTGCTGCTAGAGTGTGACACACTACTACCACCTACTGGATGGACTGTGCTGCTAGAGTGTGACACACTACTACTACCTACTGGATGGACTGTGCTGCTAGAGTGTGACACACTACTACTACCTACTGGATGGACTGTGCTGCTAGAGTGTGACACACTACTACTACCTACTGGATGGACTGTGCTGCTAGAGTGTGACACACTACTACCTACTGGATGGACTGTGCTTCTAGAGTGTGACACACTACTACTGCCTACTGGATGGACTGTGCTGCTAGAGTGTGACACACTACTACCTACTGGATGGACTGTGCTGCTAGTGTGACACACTACTACTACCTACTGGATGGACTGTGCTGCTAGAGTGTGACATACTACTACTACCTACTGGATGGACTGTGCTGCTAGAGTGTGACACACTACTACTACCTACTGGATGGACTGTGCTGCTAGAGTGTGACACACTACTACTACCTACTGGATGGACTGTGCTGCTAGTGTGACACACTACTACTACCTACTGGATGGACTGTGCTGCTAGTGTGACACACTACTACTACCTACTGGATGGACTGTGCTGCTAGAGTGTGACACACTACTACTACCTACTGGATGGACTGTGCTGCTAGAGTGTGACACACTACTACTACCTACTGGATGGACTGTGCTGCTAGAGTGTGACACACTACTACTACCTACTGGATGGACTGTGCTGCTAGAGTGTGACACACTACTACTACCTACTGGATGGACTGTGCTGCTAGAGTGTGACACACTACTACCTACTGGATGGACTGTGCTTCTAGAGTGTGACACACTACTACTGCCTACTGGATGGACTGTGCTGCTAGAGTGTGACACACTACTACCTACTGGATGGACTGTGCTTCTAGAGTGTGACACACTACTACTACCTACTGGATGGACTGTGCTGCTAGATTGTGACACACTACTACTACCTACTGGATGGACTGTACTGCTAGAGTGACACACTACTACTACCTACTGGATGGACTGTGCTGCTAGAGTGTGACATACTACTACAACCTACTGGATGGACTGTACTGCTAGAGTGTGACACACTACTACCTACTGGATGGACTGTGCTGCTAGAGTGTGACACTACTACCTACTGGATGGACTGTGCTTCTAGAGTGTGACACACTACTACTACCTACTGGATGGACTGTACTGCTAGAGTGTGACACTACTACTACCTACTGGATGGACTGTGCTGCTAGAGTGTGACATACTACTACTACCTACTGGATGGACTGTACTGCTAGAGTGTGACACACTACTACCTACTGGATGGACTGTGCTGCTAGAGTGTGACACATTACTACTACCTACTGGATGGACTGTGCTGCTAGAGTGTGACACACTACTACTGCCTACTGGATGGACTGTACTGCTAGAGTGTGACACACTACTACTACCTACTGGATGGACTGTGCTGCTAGAGTGTGACACACTACTACCTACTGGATGGACTGTGCTGCTAGAGTGTGACACATTACTACTACCTACTGGATGGACTGTGCTGCTAGAGTGTGACACACTACTACAACCTACTGGATGGACTGTGCTGCTAGAGTGACACACTACTACCTACTGGATGGACTGTGCTGCTAGAGTTACACACTACTACCTACTGGATGGACTGTGCTGCTAGAGTGACACACTACTACCTACTGGATGGACTGTGCTGCTAGAGTGTGACACACTACTACTACCTACTGGATGGACTGTGCTGCTAGAGTGTGACACACTACTACTACCTACTGGATGGACTGGTTTTAACAGTCTTTAAGTAGTCAAATGGGTGGGACTTCCTATGGATTAAGGAAGATCACAGAATTCCATCCACGGCAGCAGGAGGAATCAACCAATGAATGATACTCCTCAGCAAACTTTACCAACCTTGGCATTATTCCTGTTTAGACTATATACATTGCAGTTTAGTAGGTGGTATGCACCTTTTCAGTTTGTCTACGCACCGCAGATACACTTGTAGAAGAAGAAATTGACCACTTTAAAATGGAGATAGCCCTCAATGGCGCTTTCCATGCTGTCACAGATGGTAAAACGGCAAATGGGGGTGGGCCCTCTTTGCAACTCAATGGCTGCACCATGGAAGATGTTTAAAGCCCCAAGGCAGGAAATCAGAGCAGCACTTGATAATGTTGTGCGTGTTTGAGTTTCACAACATTGCAGTCAGTCTGCCAGAATCACTGATCTAAATAGCATCCTAAATAATTATGATTCTGTGCTTTGCCTTGGTCAAACGGATTCCCTGAAACACAGTTTTTCCTGCTGGTTTTATCGTCTTGTGACTGCAGACTTGTAGACTGACATGACAGAGTACAGCCCATACAGTCACCAATACATAGAATCAGAGGGTTAGAACAGGTGTAGTCAACTCTGACCCTACGAGGTCCAGAGCCTGCTGCTTTTCTGGTCCACCTGATCATTCATTACACAAACCTGGTGTCCCAGGTCTAAATCAGTCCCTGATTAGAGGGGAATCACCCACCTGGTGTCCCAGGTCTAAATCAGTCTCTGATTAGAGGGGAATCACCCACCTGGTGTCCCAGGTCTAAATCAGTCCCTGATTAGAGGGGAATCACCCACCTGGTGTCCCAGGTCTAAATCAGTCTCTGATTAGAGGCGAACAATTTAAAAAATGCAGTGGAACTGGCTTCGAGGTCCAGAGTTTAATTTGACCGGATTAGAACATTTCAAATGGCCCTTCGCTCCCCTCGCAAACAATGTTGATCTCTTGCTTTTCCCTCATGTTGATATCTTACAACTATCTAGTACTGTGATACTACTGAATGATCCCACATAGTGGACAACTGATGTTTTCCTGTCTTTGTTATAATTAATTCAAATTAGCTATATAATCTGTTGCGGGACCAGACATTGGCCCTGCTAGACTACTCTTTAAATACATCCTCCAAGTAATCACTGATCTGACATGCATGGTTGCTTAAATCAGTCATGTCAAATCAGTGATTACTTCAAGGAAGGGAAGAAGGATCGTATTGCATTGTAAGATGATTCCAACAGGGCCATTTGGGCTACTCTGAGCTACTCAAACAAGGCCATTTGGGCTACTCTGGGCTACTCAAACAGGGTCATTTGGGCTACTCAAACAGGGCCATTTGGGCTACTCAAACAGGGCCATTTGGGCTACTCAAACAGGGCCATTTGGGCTACTCAAACAGGGCCATTTGGGCTACTTAAACAGGGTCATTTGGGCTACTCAAACAGGGCCATTTGGGCTACTCAAACAGAGCCATTTGGGCTACTCTGGGCTACTCAAACAGGGTCATTTGGACTACTCTGGCTACTCAAACAGGGTCATTTGGACTACTCTGGCTACTCAAACAGGGCCATTTGAGCTACTCTGGGTCTGGTATTCTACACCATTAATTTGGAAGCTGATTCGTGTCCTCTTTGGAAGCAGTGAGTATGTTTTGGAGCAGTGTTGGGCAATCATTGTACTGATACACTGTTGTTAAAGACAACAGTAAACATCACAACAAAGACATATTGACGTGAAAAGCTGCCTTTATTCAGGCATCCAGATAATAATTGAAGTACCGGTATACAGTATCTGATGCTTTTTGTATAGGCTGTGTGAGTGACCAAAATTAGCAGATTTTATTAAGTATTCGCTGTTGTTAATGTTGGCAATGTCACTTTGAAAAAAACTATATTTAGGTAACCAATGCTTTTTTTGGAAAACAAATAAATTATAATAAACACAAAGAAATAATTTTCTACACATTTTCACTTTTTGCCAAAACAAAGAAGTGGGAACAGCCTCTCCTTTGCAGCTTAAGTAGAAAAGAGAGTAGTGAAAATGTTCCCCAGTCAGTCTGTGTACTGTTTCGTTGTTGGTTGAGCTGTGAACCCAGGTGGGAACCAGGTACTCCCGCTCTCCTTCTCCCTCCACCCCTCCACAGGCTTCAGGGGTCGTCGGAGGTCGCGGCAGGTTAGTACTCCCAGAGACAGGAGGGGTCCACGGTTGCAGCGTCGCCCTTCAGCGTGCCGCTGTCCCCGCGCAGGTACTTGCCGTTCTTGCCCTTGATGCCCACCCGCCCGTGCTCCAGGAACTCCAGGAAGAAGTCCTCAGGCTTGTCTCCGTCTGAGCACACCAGGCCGCTGCTGGAGACATACCAGAACGTTCCACCCACGCCTGAGTGGAGATGGACAACGTTATTGTTAGTTAGAGATAAAGAGTGACATACTTGGTTTGGTGTACTTTGTAGTAATACTGATAGCACTATACCTTTTACGCTAAGACAGTAGAACACAATAATGCTGATAGAACTATGACACATTTTACTCTAAGACAGTAGAACACATGCAGATAGAACATTTACACATACATGGTACATGAAGACAAATGCAAACATGCATCTGCCCACACACACACACACTGACTTTTTATGTGGTAGGCGCCATCGCTGAAGAGCAGTGAGAAGATGTCATAGACGGATCGGTTGGCATCCAGCGTGTTGGAGCTCTTGTGATGACACACAAAACCGTTCTCCCCTCGCAGGATCAACATGGGCCGATTAATGAGCTTCATCAGGAAGAGCTCATCATCACCTGCAACACAACGACAGGAAGGTAGAATAACAATGATGACAATAATATTAATAATAATAATGACAATAATATTAATAATGACAATAACAATAATGACAATAAAATAATAACAGTAATAATAACAATACAGAATAATTACAATAATAATAATTATAATAAGTACAATAATAATAATAAAATAAAAATGACAATAATATTTATAATAAGTACAATAATAATAATAAAATAATAATGACAATAATAATAATTATAATAAGTACAATAATAATAATAAAATAATAATGACAATAATAACAATAATAATAATGACAATAACAATAAATAATAATGACAAAATTAATGATAATTTGGTGGGTGCTTATATTTGTCCCATTTCACACATCTACAAGTGTGTTAATACGCATGTGTGAATTGGAACCCACTGGGCATAGACGTCAGTTCAACATCTATTTTTGACTTACATTTGGTTGACTAACGTGAATTCAACAAAAAATGTCACCATGACATTGAATTTAGTTTAAAAGTTGAGAAAAAAATGACAAAATACATTTACGTTGATGACTTTTTGTAAATCCAATCAGTTTTCCAGGCTGATTCAACTTTGTTTTGTTGAAATGACGTGGAAACAATGTTGATTCAGACGTTTTTTGCACCCAACTCCGGCCAGGTGAGGCTTTAATAACACATGTCCTTTTGACAGAACCGGACTGTCCATAGTACGGTAGGGCCATAGGGCGGTAGGGACATAGGGCGGTAGGGACATGGGGCGGAAGGGACATGGGGCGGAAGGGACATGGGGCGGAAGGGACATGGGGCGGTAGGGCGGTAGGGCGGACATGGGGGGTAGAGACAAAGGGGTAGGGCAGTAGAGCCATAGGGCGGGTGGGATATAGAGCAGGTGGGACATGGGGCGGGTGGGACATGGGGCGGGTGGGACATAGAGCAGGTGGGACATGGGGCGGGTGGGACATGGGGCGGGTGGGACATGGGGCGGGTGGGACATAGAGCGGGTGGGACATGGGGCGGGTGGGACATGGGGCGGGTGGGACATAGAGCGGGTGGGACATGGGGCGGTAGAGACATGGGGCGGTAGGGACATGGAGCGGGTGGGACATGGGGCGGGTGGGACATAGAGCGGGTGGGACATGGGGCGGGTGGGACATGGGGCGGGTGGGACATGGGGCGGTAGAGACATGGGGCGGTAGGGACATGGGGCGGTAGGGACATGGAGCGGTAGGGACATGGGGCGGTAGGGACATGGGGCGGAAGGGACATGGGGCGGAAGGGACATGGAGCGGTAGGGACATGGGGCGGAAGGGACATGGAGCGGTAGGGACATGGGGCGGAAGGGACATAGGGCGGTAGGGACATGGGGCGGTAGGGACATGGAGCGGGTGGGACATGGGGCGGAAGGGACATGGGGCGGAAGGGACATGGGGCGGAAGGGACATGGGGCGGTAGGGCGGACATGGGGGGTAGAGACAAAGGGGTAGGGCAGTAGAGCCATAGGACGGGTGGGACATAGGGCTATAGGGGGGTAGGGCAGTAGAGCCATAGGGCGGGTGGGATATAGAGCAGGTGGGACATGGGGCGGGTGGGACATAGAGCGGGTGGGACATGGAGCGGGTGGGACATGGGGCGGAAGGGACATGGGGCGGTAGGGACATGGGGCGGTAGGGACATAGGACGGGTGGGACATGGGGCGGTAGGGACATGGGGCGGTAGGGACATGGGGCGGTAGGGACATAGGACGGGTGGGACATAAAGGGGTAGAGATGTAGGGCGGTAGAGACATGGGGTGGTAGAGACATAGGGCGGATGGGACATGGGCGGTAGAGACATAGGGCGGTAGAGACACAGGGCGGTAGGGACACGGGGCGGTAGAGACACAGGGCGGTAGGGAGACAGGCCGGTAGGGACACGGGGCGGTAGAGACATGGGGCGGACATAGTGCGGTAGGGACATAGGGCGGTAGGGACATGGGGCGGTAGGGACATGGGGCGGTAGGGACATGGGGCGGTAGGGACATGGGGCGGTAGAGACATAGGGCAGTAAGGCCAAATGCCAGATGGGACTCTGGATTTTAGCCCAGTGGACCCGTCAGAATTATATTTTTTGAGCTAGTATTTTCTATTTGTATTTATTATGGATCCCCATTAGCTGTTGCCAAAGCAGCAGCTCCTCTTCAGGGTCCAGCAAAATGAAGGCAGTTTATACCATTTAAAACATTACAATATATTCCCAGATTTCACAACACACTGCGTTCCCTCAGGCCCCTACTCCACCACTACCACATATCTACAGAACTAAATCCATGTGTATGTGTAGTGTGTATGTTATCGTGTGTGTGTGTGTGTCTGTGCCAATGTTTGTGATAGTTTACAGTCCCCGCTGTTCCATAAGGTGTTTTTTCATCTGTTTTTTAAATCTAATTTTACTGCTTGTGTCAGTTACTTTATGTGGAATAGAGTTCCATGTAGTCATGGCTCTATGTAGTACTGTGCACCTCCCATAGTCTGTTCTGTTCGGGACTGTGAAGAGACCTCTTGTGGCATGTCTTGAGGGGTATGAATGGGTGTCAGGAGCTGTGTGCCAGTAGTTTAGACAGACAGGTCGATGCATTCCACATGTCAATACCGCTCATAAATAAAAGTAGTGATGAAGTTAATCTCTCCTCCACTTTGAGCCAGGAGAGATTGACGTGCATATTAAAATTAGCTCTCTGTGTACATCCAAGGGCCAGCCGTGCTGCCCTGTTCTGAGCCAATTGCAATTTTCCTAAGTCCTTTTTTGTAATGGGGCCCTAAAGGAAAAAAATGGGCCAGTGTGAGAAATTCCCAGGCTGATGTCTGGTCCCAGTCCATCCCTGTCCTTTGATCACCATTAATCTTCTATTCATCTTCTCTTCCGTCCTCTGATCACATGCCAATTCTCTTCACACATGACATGTGCTCATTTGTCCCTCAGTCCTGTTGAGCACATTCCATGTGACACATTCAACGTGATCTCTATGCTAACTGAATCACATCAGAGATTTGGATCTCGAAGCACTTACCTACGGAATCGCTGACGGCTGAAAGCTGCCCATTCTTTTTGGTGCACACGTACTTCCCATTGCTTGCCTTCAGTGCTACACTGCGGCCGAGCCATTCAATGTGAAACATGGTGTTGGCCTCCCTGTGGTTGTCCGGATAAGGGGATGAAAGAGAAGAATGAAAAGAGGGGGGGTTAAGTTGAAAAGAATTTCATGGAAGGTTGTTTAAATCTAGTATAATTGTTTAAAGCAAAGTGTTTTGATGAATGCCCTCATAAGCGACATTACATAAAACGGTCCATATCCTCTGGTCGCAGGTCTGTTTAGTAGAGGTGTTTCCCTGTCCATTACATAAAACGGTTCATATCCTCTGGTCGCAGGTCTGTTTAGTAGAGGTGTTTCCCTGTCCATTACATAAAACGGTTCATATCCTCTGGTCGCAGGTCTGTTTAGTAGAGGTGTTTCCCTGTCCATTACATAAAACGGTTCATATCCTCTGGTCGCAGGTCTGTTTAGTAGAGGTGTTTCCCTGTCCATTACATAAAACGGTTCATATCCTCTGGTCGCAGGTCTGTTTAGTAGAGGTGTTTCCCTGTCCATTACATAAAACGGTTCATATCCTCTGGTCGCAGGTCTGTTTAGTAGAGGTGTTTCCCTGTCCATTACATAAAACGGTTCATATCCTCTGGTCGCAGGTCTGTTTAGTAGAGGTGTTTCCCTGTCCATTCTTCAGGCACACTAAACTGTGGCACATTTTTGTTCTATTCCAGAACAAGAACACTAAGGTTAAATTCATTTGGTTTAGTCGTTGACAAGTTCAATCAGGTGTGCTTGTTCAGACAAAACAACATCTGCATGTCCAACAGATAATGTTAGCATGTTAGCAAGAATGTCCAAAAGAATGAATTGGGAAGCCGTCTGTAGCCAACTCTGTGGTGTGCATTCTCATGGCAAACTAGTGAGTGTAAAATAGATCTACTTACACCTCTGTGGCTGTGGACTGGATCCCTCCGTGGGAGACCAGTGTCCAGTAGTTACCGCCGTTGGTCCTAAACATGCACTTCTTGCTCTCCTTATCAATCTCCATCTGGAAGGTCTCCATGTCTGTCTCCACATCCTGGTTGGCTGAGATGCTCACACCTATGATACAACACGACAAACTTTATTGTACAGAGGCAACAACAAAACTTCATTGCTCCATTATACAGAGACAACAAATAAAACTTTATTGATCCATTAAACAGAGACAACAAAACGTTATTTATCCATTATACAGAGACAACAAAACGTTATTTATCCATTATACAGAGACAACAACAAAAGGGAAATAAAAGAGAAAAAGACAGTTGAGAATAGAATGCCATGGCTCGGAGTCGAAGGGCATTACAATGACGATGATTACAAGCTCTTCTCACAAGCCATTTACACTCAAAGGTGATTTGCAGGAGAACCATGGACACAGCAGTGATGTGACAGCTCATTAAAGAACTGTCTGTCTCTCGTCTCTTCTCCTCTAGTGTTACACAGCTCAGGGACTCACAGCACAAAACCTGTTCAGAAGACAGTGCTATTCTTATAACCCTGGCCTTGTCTAAATGGGCTGTGTGGTTAAGGTGAGGTACGCTGGATCATGTCGTGTAGGCCGAAGCTTTAGACATCCTATTCATTTAGGATGATGAGTTCTTCCTTATAGAGCTTCTCTGAAAGCTGACTATTCGAGAGTATATCTCTCTCTTTTTAAGGAGTAGGTCACCGAGCTCCACCGACCTAGATTGGATATAAAGGATCAGAAAAAACAGGGTAGGTTCACACACAAAGTCAACAGATTTATGATCCTTTTCATTTTGTGATTTTAATGTATTTTTTTTTCAATCTCTTGCACTTCTGTATCATCCAAACCCAAATATGAGCTCCTTCCAATCATCCACATTTCCTCCCTTGATACAAGCCCACATCTTTTTATCACTTCCACTCATAAATGCACTCTGCTCCTTTATAGTGCAGGACTGTCAGGACAGAACATTGCCAACGTGTCATGTTAAACAGTATAATAGTCCTGGTCTTCTCGATGTGTAACTCTGCAAGTAAACCCTCATGTTGAGAGCAGGGGGGATATTACAGTATGCAAACACCACTACTGCAGGACTGTGAGCTCATAAAACACACAATACCTAAATAAAAAATTACGAGGACATAAACACATTGCACCAACAATTTGAATGTGAATTACCGAGGCATAGCCGCTGCAACCTTGTCTCAGAGGAAAACGTATTAAATTTGCCCAAAATCCGTGCCGCTCCATTTAGAATGATAGGTTACTTTACATTGGCCTACAATGTAATAGCGGCCATACAATATAACATAATACGAATTGTAGGACGTATAGTATTCTACGTCTTGATCGTACCAGTTTTCTTTAACCCGTTTAGTACAGTATGATATATTATCTTCAACTGCTGTAGTATGATATGCTACGTTAGGGGTTAAGGTTAGAAGTTGGGTTATAGGGTTTAGGTTAGGGTTAGCTAACATGCTAAGTAGTTACAAAGTAGCTAAAATGTTGTAAGTAGTTGCAAAGTTGCTAATTAGCTAAAATGCTAAAGTTGTCTGTGATAAGATTCAAACACACAACATTATGAGTTGCTAGATGTTGGTGTATTACACCCACCCATTCACCCCAACCAATCACCCTCCTTTCGTTTTTGCCTTAAGTAACCTACTGTCATCCCAAACGTATCATACTAATATGAGTGTATCGGATTTACATGGGCCAATGTAATGTAACCTAACGTAAAGCAACATATCATACTAAATGGAGTGGCACAGATTTTAGTCAAATACAGTCAATTCAGAAAGTATTCAGGTCCCCTGACTTTTTCAAACATTTTGTCACATTACAGCCTTCTAAAATTAATTAAATATTTTTTTCTCTGATCAGTCTACACACAATACCCCCTAATGACAAAGCAAAAACAGGTTTTAGACATTTTTGCAAATTTATAACAAAAGAAATACAGAAATATGACATTTGTATAAGTATTCAGACCCTTTACTCAGTACTTTGTTGAAGCACCTTTGGCAGAGATTACAGCCTTGAGTCTTCTTGGGTATGATGCTACAGGCTTGGCCCACCTGTATTTTGGGAGTTTGTCCCATTCTTCTTTGCAGATCCTCAAGCTCTGTCAGGATGGATGAGGCGTTGCTGCACATCTATTTTCTGGTCTCTCCAGAGATGTTCGATTGAGTTCAAGTCCAGGCTCTGGCTGGGCCACTCCAAGACATTCAGAGACTTGTCCCGAAGCCACGCCTGCGTTGTCTTGGCTGTGTGCTTAGGGTTGTGGTCCTGTTGGAAGGTGAACCTTCACCCCAGTCTGACGTCTTGAGCGCTATGGAGCAGGTTTTCATGAAGGATCTTTCTGTACCTTGCGTCGTTCATCTTTCCCTCGATCCTGACTACTCTCCCAGTCCCTGCCACTGAAAAACATCCCCACAGCATGATGCTACCACCACCATGCTTCACTTTAGGGATTGTGCAAGGTTTCCTCCAGACGTGACGCTTGGTATTCAGGCCAAAGAGTTCAATCTTGGTTTCATCAGACCAGAAAATCTTGCTTCTCATGGTCTGAGTCCTTCAGGTGCCTTTTGGCAAACTCAAAGTGGGCTGTCATGTGCCTTTTACTGAGGAGTGGCTACCGACTGGCCACTCTACCATAAAGGCCTGATTGGTGGAGTGCTGCAAAGATGGTTGTCCTTCTGGAATGTTCTCCCATCTCCAAAGAGGAACTCCGGAACTCTGTCAGAGTGACCATCGGGTTCCTGGTCACCTCAATGACCGAGGCCCTTCTCCCCTGATTGTTCAGTTTGGCTGGGCGGCCAGCTCTAGGAAGAGTCTTTGTGGTTCCAAACTCCTTCCATTTAAGAATGATTGAGGCCACTGTGTTCTTGGGGACCTTCAATGCTGCAGACATTTTTTGGTACCCTTCCCCAGATCTGTGCCTTGACACAATCCTGTCTTGGCGCTCTATGGACAATTCCTTTGACCTCGTGGCTTGGTTTTTGCTCTGACATGCACTGTCAACTGTGGGACCTTATATAGACAGGTGTGTGCCTTTCCAAATCATGTCCAATCAGTTGAATTTATCACAGGTGGACTCCAATCAAGTTGTAGAAACATCTCACGGTGATGAATGGTAACAGGATGTACCTGAGCTCAATTTTGAGGCTCATAGCAAAGGCTCTGAATACTTTAGTAAATAAGGTGTCAAATATTGTTGTTTCATACATTTGCAAAAATTTCTAAAAACCTGTTTCCACTTGCCATTATGGGTTATTGTGTGTAGATTGATGAGGACATTTTTTTCTTTAACCCATTTTAGAAATGTTTTTTTCTTTTTTCTTTAACCTTTATTTAACTAGGCCACTCAGTTAAGAACAAATTCTTATTTACAATGACGACCTACCCCGGGCCAAACCCTAACCCGGACGATGTTGGGCCAATTTTGCGCCGCCCTACGGGACTCCCAATCATGGCTGGTTGTGATACAGCCTGGAATCAAACCAGGGTCTGTAGTGACGCCTCTAGCACTGAGATGCAGTGCCATAGAGGGCTGCGCCACTCGGGAGCCCCACTGGTTGTAATAAGGTTGTAACGTAATAAAATGTGGGAAAAGTAAAGGGTTATGAATACTTTCTGAATGCACTGTATAATACGTTTTGCTCTGAGACCAGGCTGGATCACTATAGAGTTCATCTTTATCATATCTTATAGGTTTTGGGTTCAGCTGTATAATATTTTACAGGTTTTGGGTTCAGCTGTATCATATTTTATAGGTTTTGGGTTCAGCTGTATAATATTTTATAGGTTTTGGGTTCAGCTGTATCGTGTGTTATTGGTTTTGGGTTCAGCTGTATAGTGTATTATTGGTTTTGGGATCAGCTGTATAATATTTTATAGGTTTTGGGATCAGCTGTATCGTGTGTTATTGGTTTTGGGTTCAGCTGTATAGTGTATTATTGGTTTTGGGATCAGCTGTATAGTGTGTTATTGGTTTTGGGTTCAGCTGTATAGTGTGTTATTGGTTTTGGGTTCAGCTGTATCGTGTGTTATTGGTTTTGGGTTCAGCTGTATAGTGTATTATTGGTTTTGGGATCAACTGTATAATATTTTATAGGTTTTGGGTTCAGCTGTATAGTGTGTTATTGGTTTTGGGATCAGCTGTATAGTGTGTTATTGGTTTTGGGATCAGCTGTATCGTGTGTTATTGGTTTTGGGTTCAGCTGTATAGTGTGTTATTGGTTTTGGGTTCAGCTGTATCGTGTGTTATTGGTCTTGGGATCAGCTGTATAGTGTGTTATTGGTTTTGGGTTCAGCTGTATAGTGTGTTATTGGTTTTGGGTTCAGCTGTATCGTGTGTTATTGGTTTTGGGATCAGCTGTATCGTGTGTTATTGGTTTTGGGATCAGCTGTATAATATTTTATAGGTTTTGGGTTCAGCTGTATAGTGTGTTATTGGTTTTGGGATCAGCTGTATAGTGTGTTATTGGTTTTGGGATCAGCTGTATCGTGTGTTATTGGTTTTGGGATCAGCTGTATCGTGTGTTATTGGTTTTGGGTTCAGCTGTATCGTGTGTTATTGGTTTTGGGTTCAGCTGTATAATGTGTTATTGGTTTTGGGTTCAGCTGTATCGTGTGTTATTGGTTTTGGGATCAGCTGTATCGTGTGTTATTGGTTTTGGGATCAGCTGTATAATATTTTATAGGTTTTGGGTTCAGCTGTATAGTGTGTTATTGGTTTTGGGTTCAGCTGTATCGTGTGTTATTGGTTTTGGGATCAGCTGTATAGTGTGTTATTGGTTTTGGGTTCAGCTGTATAGTGTGTTATTGGTTTTGGGTTCAGCTGTATAGTGTGTTATTGGTTTTGGGTTCAGCTGTATAGTGTGTTATTGGTTTTGGGTTCAGCTGTATCGTGTGTTATTGGTTTTGGGTTCAGCTGTATAATGTGTTATTGGTTTTGGGTTCAGCTGTATCGTGTGTTATTGGTTTGGTGCATGAAAAGGGGCAGGAGTTTTTCCTGACTACGTGACCTGGCCAGGAAAAACTCTGGTTTCTATGTATAGCCTAAAACTCTCGGCCATAGATAACTCCTGGTCCTAGTTTTAGGCTTTATCTTCTAATTAGGTAATGCGGACAGGAAAAACTCCTGGCCTCTATACACAGCATGCGTTTCCTCCTGATTTGGGATCTCCCTGAGGTTTGAACGTCCAAAGAGGAAGTCCCCGGAGGTGAGAGGACCAGGGTGGTGTTCATTAGAAACTAAACGGGATAAAACTGAATGAAACATTGCATTGCATGCCCTAATGAACACGACCACAGGAGAGGTGGTGTGAGAGTTGACCTTGGCACCGCCTTGCCCCGAGGTATCCCGCTGGTCGGATGAGCCTGTCATTTGCACGACCTGTCTTATCCTGCCAGTTTATCTCGCACAGCAGATTACACGTGTCCCGAGGTGACCGCAAGTTGTGACACTTACATTGTGATAAAAAAATGATTAAATTAACATGTCTGGTTGTGTTGTGACAGACGAAGCAGTGCACATGCGGGATTAGGTTCTGGGTGCCAAGATGACATGTTGGGTAACACATGTACTGTAGGCCTATGTACAGCGCCTTCAGAAATGATTACCACCCCTCAACATATCCCACAATTTGTTATGTTACAGCCTGAATTTGAAATGCATTAAACATTTTCTCACCTATCTACACACAATACCCCATAATGACTAAGTGAAAACATGTTTTTGACATTTTTGCAAATTTATTGAAAATGAAATACAGAAATATCTCATTTACATAAGTATTCAAACCCCTGAGTCAATTCTTTGTAGAAGCATATTTGGCAGCAATTACAGCTGTGAGGCTTTCTGGGTAAGTCTCTAAGTGCTTTCCACACCTGGATTGTGCACAATTTTGTATTTATTTATTTATTTCACCTTTTTTGCCTTTATTTCACCTTTTTTGTGGTATTGTCCTGCTGAAAGGTAAATTAATCTCCTAGTGTCTGGTGGAAAGCACTCTAAGCCAAGTTTTCCTCTAGGATTTTGCCTGTGCTTAGCGCCATTCCGTTTGTTTTCATCCTGAAAAACTCCCCAGTCCTTAACGATTACAAGCATACCCATAACATGACGCAGCCACCACTATGCTTCAAAATATGGAGAGTGATACTCCGTAATGTGTTTTATTGGATTTGCCCCAAATATAACACTTTTGTACTCAGGCAAAAAATGTATTGCCATATTTTCTTGGCAGTATAACTTTAGTGCCTTGTTGCAAACAGGATGCATGTTTTGGAATGTTTTTATTCTGTACAGGCGTCCTTCTTTTTACTCTGTCTATAAGGTTAGTATTGTGGAGAAACAATGTTGTTGATCCATCCTCACTTTTCTCTAATCACTCTGTAACTGTTTTAACGTCACCATTAACTTCATGGTGAAATTCCTGATCGGTTTCCTTCCTCTCTGGCAACTGAGTTAGGAAGGACACCTGTATCTTTGTAGTGACTGGGTGTATTGATACACCATCCAAAGTGTAATTTGCTCAAAGGGATATTCAATGTCTACTTTTTTATATTTGTACTAATCTACCAATAGGTGCCCTTTGTCAGGCATTGGACAACCTCCCTGGTCTTTGTGGTTTAATCTATGTTTGAAATGCAATGCTCGACTGGGGGACCTTACAGATAATTGTATGTATGGAGTACAGAAATGAGGTAGTCATTCAAAAATCACGTTAAACACTATTATTGCACACAGAGTGATTCCATGCAACGTATGTGACTTGTTCAGCACATTTTTACTCCTGAACGTATTTAAGCTTGCATAACAAAGGGATTTGAATACTTATTAACTAAAGACATTTCAGCGTTTAATTTAAATTTAATTTGTAAACACTTCGAAAAACATAATTCCACTTTGACATTATGGGGTATTGTGTGTAGGCCACTGACAAAAAAATCTCACTATAATCCATTTTAAATTCCGCCGGTAACACAACAACATGTGGAAAAAGTCAAGGGGAGTGAATACTTTCTGAAGGCACTGTATGTGTTTGCCAGTGTCCCCGCAGTTCCTTCAGATGTTTCCAGACCTGGGTTCAGATCAGATCTGTATGTGTTTGTCCCCGCAGTTCCTTCAGGTGTTTCCAGACCTGGGTTCAGATCAGATCTGTATGTGTTTGTCCCCGCAGTTCCTTCAGATGTTTCCAGACCTGGGTTCAGATCAGATCTGTATGTGTTTGCCAGTGTCCCCGCAGTTCCTTCAGATGTTTCCAGACCTGGGTTCAGATCAGATCTGTATGTGTTTGTCCCCGCAGTTCCTTCAGATGTTTCCAGACCTGGGTTCAGATCAGATCTGTATGTGTTTGTCCCCGCGGTTCCTTCAGATGTTTCCAGACCTGGGTTCAGATCAGATCTGTATGTGTTTGTCCCCGCGGTTCCTTCAGATGTTTCCAGACCTGGGTTCAGATCAGATCTGTATGTGTTTGTCCCCGCAGTTCCTTCAGGTGTTTCCAGACCTGGGTTCAGATCAGATCTGTATGTGTTTGCCAGTGTCCCCGCAGTTCCTTCAGATGTTTCCAGACCTGGGTTCAGATCAGATCTGTATGTGTTTGTCCCCGCAGTTCCTTCAGGTGTTTCCAGACCTGGGTTCAGATCAGATCTGTATGTGTTTGTCCCCGCAGTTCCTTCAGATGTTTCCAGACCTGGGTTCAGATCAGATCTGTATGTGTTTGTCCCCACAGTTCCTTCAGATGTTTCCAGACCTGGGTTCAGATCAGATCTGTATGTGTTTGTCCCCGCAGTTCCTTCAGATGTTTCCAGACCTGGGTTCAGATCAGATCTGTATGTGTTTGCCAGTGTCCCCGCAGTTCCTTCAGGTGTTTCCAGACCTGGGTTCAGATCAGATCTGTATGTGTTTGTCCCCACAGTTCCTTCAGGTGTTTCCAGATCTGGGTTCAGATCAGATCTGTTTGAAAGCTTCTAAGTGCCTTGAGTGTTTGATTGAGTCTGAGTGCCAGATGGGTTTGTACTGTTGCTTAAGCTTCATCAAGCGCAGCCCAAAGTATTTAATAGACAATAAATACTGAATCCAGCTCGTGCTTTTCACCACTGACCCCCCACTCCACCCATAGTGGTGTAATATCACTGTGTGATAGAATTATCTCCCACATGTGGTACTGTAGGGAAGCACAGCTACTGCAAAAGTTCTAGAAATACTCAAATGAAGAACTGGAAATGTATTTGGAGAAACCTGATGCGACCAAATAACTGTTGGGAATGGCCCATCATCCAAAAGGCATAGATATTGACTGAGGACACAAATATGATTGAAAAGCACAGATTTCACAATAAATAACAAGTAAGCACCAATGACATCATTAAAGATGCACTCCAGGATCTTAAGCACAATAAAATCGTAACATATCATACGATTTTCACAATGTATATATATAAAAATTGTTTGCAGGATTTAACATATTATACGAAATGGACTACGTAGTACGTCATTTGATGACGTAGTACACAAAAAACAGGGACCACTTTTGGCTCGTGAGCACCACTTTCAAAACTACTGGCTGAAATGATACAGAAGTTTGAGAGTGCATCTTTAATGAAGACTATATATAGCTGAGCTTCCAAAGTATAAAATATAGTCATTTTCTAAATGTTGCAACATTACAAACCAAACCCTTCACTTTGGAGCATTATTCAAACAAGTCTAGTCTTAAATGACATCATCATATCTAGGAGTGGGGGAGACTATATGCCTTAAAATGAGATGCACGAGATACCCTACACACTGACATTAAGGGTTGTCCTACACACATCCCGTAGAGACTGACATTAAGGGTTGTCCTACACACATCCCATAGGGACTGACATTAAGGGTTGTCCTACACACATCCCGTAGGGACTGACATTAAGGGTTGTCCTACACACATCCCGTAGAGACTGACATTAAGGGTTGTCCTATACACATCCCGTAGGGACTGACATTAAGGGTTTCCTATACACATCCCGTAGGGACTGACATTAAAGGTTGTCCTATACACATCCCGTAGGGACTGACATTAAAGGTTGTCCTATACACATCCCGTAGGGACTGACATTAAAGGTTGTCCTATACACATCCCATAGGGACTGACATTAAGGGTTGTCCTACACACATCCCGTAGGGACTGACATTAAGGGTTGTCCTATACACATCCCGTAGGGACTGACATTAACAGTTGTCCTACACACATCCCATAGGGACTGACATTAAGGGTTGTCCTACACACATCCCGTAGGGACTGACATTAAGGGTTGTCCTACACACATCCCGTAAGGACTGACATTAAGGGTTGTCCAACACACACCCCGTAGGGACTGACATTAAGGGTTGTCCTATACACATCCCGTAGGGACTGACATTAAGGGTTGTCCTATACACATCCCGTAGGGACTGACATTAAGGGTTGTCCTATACACATCCCGTAGGGACTGACATTAAGGGTTGTCCTATACACATCCCGTAGGGACTGACATTAAGGGTTGTCCTATACACATCCCGTAGGGACTGACATTAAGGGTTGTCCTATACACATCCAGTAGGGACTGACATTAAGGGTTGTCCTATACACATCCCGTAGGGACTGACATTAAGGGTTGTCCTATACACATCCCGTAGGAACTGACATTAAGGGTTGTCCTATACACATCCCGTAGGGACTGACATTAAGGGTTGTCCTACACACATCCCGTAGGGACGGACATTAAGGGTTGTCCTATACACATCCCGTAGGGACTGACATTAAGGGTTGTCCTATACACATCCCATAGGGACTGACATTAAGGGTTGTCCTACACACATCCCGTAGGAACTGACATTAAGGGTTGTCCTACACACATCCCATAGGGGCTGACATTAAGGGTTGTCCTACACACATCCCATAGGGGCTGACATTAAGGGTTGTCCTATACACATCCCGTAGAGACTGACATTAAGGGTTGTCCAACACACATCCCATAGGGACTGACATTAAGGGTTGTCCTACACACATCCCATAGGGACTGACATTAAGGGTTGTCCTACACACATCCCGTAGGGACTGACATTAAAGATTGTCCTATACACATCCCGTAGGGACTGACATTAAGGGTTGTCCTATACACACCCCGTAGGGACTGACAATAAGGGTTGTCCTATACACACCCCCGTAGGGACTGACAATAAGGGTTGTCCTATACACATCACATAGGGACTGACATTAAGGGTTGTCCTATACATATCCCGTAGGGACTGACATTAAGGGTTGTCCTACACACATCCCGTAGGGACTGACATTAAGGGTTGTCCTATACACATCCCATAGGGACTGACATTAAGGGTTGTCCAACACACATCCCGTAGGGACTGACATTAAGGGTTGTCCTACACACATCCCGTAGGGCCTGACATTAAGGGTTGTCCTATACACATCCCGTAGGGACTGACATTAAGGGTTGTCCTACACACATCCCGTAGGGACTGACATTAAGGGTTGTCCTATACACATCCCGTAGGGACTGACATTAAGGGTTGTCCAACACACATCCCGTAGGGACTGACATTAAGGGTTGTCCAACACACATCCCGTAGGGACTGACATTAAGGGTTGTCCTTTACACATCCCATAGGGACTGACATTAAGGGTTGTCCTACACACATCCCGTAGAGACTGACATTAAGGGTTGTCCTACACACATCCCATAGGGACTGACATTAAGGGTTGTCCTACACACATCCCGTAGGGACTGACATTAAGGGTTGTCCTACACACATCCCGTAGGGACTGACATTAAGGGTTGTCCTATACACATCCCATAGGGACTGACATTAAGGGTTGTCCTATACACATCCCATAGGGACTGACATTAAGGGTTGTCCTATACTCATCCCGTAGGGACTGACATTAAGGGTTGTCCTATACACATCCCGTAGGGACTGCCATTAAGGGTTGTCCTATACACATCCCATAGGGACTGACATTAAGGGTTGTCCAACACACATCCCGTAGGGACTGACATTAAGGGTTGTCCTATACACATCCCGTAGAGACTGACATTAAGGGTTGTCCTACACACATCCCATAGAGACTGACATTAAGGGTTGTCCTACACACATCCCGTAGGGACTGACATTAAGGGTTGTCCTATACACATCCCGTAGAGACTGACATTAAGGGTTGTCCTATACACATCCCGTAGGGACTGACATTAAGGGTTGTCCTATACACATCCCGTAGGGACTGTCCTTGAATGGCCCAGCCAGAGCCCGGACTTGAACCCAATCTAACATTTCTGCAGAGACCTGAAAGTGACGCTCCCAATCCAACGTGACTGAGCTGAAGAGGGCCTGGAGAGAAGAATGGGACAAACTCGCCAAATACAGGTGTGCCAAGCTTGTACCCAAGAAGAATCGAGGCTGTAATCGCTGCTAAAGGTGCTTCAACAAAGTACTGAGAAAAGGGTCTGAATACTTATATAAATGTATTTTTATTTTTATTTTTATACATTTATTTTTATAAATGTGCTAATATTTCAAAAAATCTGTTTTTGCTTTGTCTTGATGGGGTATTGTGTGTAGATTGATGAGTAATAAACAACAACAATTTCATCAATTTTAGAATAAGGCTGTAACGTAACAAAATGTGGAAAAAGTCAAGGGGCCTGAATACTTTCCGAATGCACTGTATATAGCAGATTGTGTCTGCTGGAGTTCAAATTAGATACCACAGAAATATCCCTCAACCTTTCTCTTAAGCCTGTTACCACCCTAATCCCATACACACACCCCTCCACCCATCCTGCTCATTCGCCTGCTGTAATTCCCTCGGTGGTGCAATGCAAATCTGCACCACAGGGCCCACTAAGCAGCTTTCTGGTGCCTGCCTCTTTCCTAAAACAAATGTCGGGGGAGAGGAGACACCCGTGGTGTATTCATTAGTGCACATTGTAGCAAAACGAAAATGAGAGTTTCTTAGTGGACAAGTTCAGGTTAGTCTCTCCCAGTTTCGTCCCGTTTGCTTCAGTCTGTTTCCTAGTGAATACACCCCAGGCAAAAACACTCCTCTTCAGAGAGACCAAGCACAACATTATGGGTTGGGTTGCCATATTGGACATTATGAAAAGCCACTTGTTGAAGATTTTAACCAAAGGAAGAGTAGAATGAACTGGGGATAATAATGAGTGCTATTTTTTTGTGATCAAATATACTATTTCATGCCTGATCAATATTTGAGCCAGTAGCCTACATACATTATTTATTAATCTATTTAAATGTTTTATTTAACCTTAATTTAACTAGACAAGTCAGTTAAGAACAAATGATTATTTACAATGACGCCTACCCCAGCCAAACCCGGATGACGCTGGGCCAATGCCTTAGACCGCTGCACTATTTAATATTTATTTTGTTGATCTGTAAAGTCATCCTGAATTCGTACAATCACATTTACCTCTGTATTTTTACCAAATCGTAAGAAATAGCATACCAGGGGAGGCCTGTGCAGGGGAGGGAAGAATGCATCTCCCTAGTACATTTGGGAGAAATTGTAATGAATAAAACCTATATAAAATCATCTTGGTACTTGTACGTTATGTCATTGTGAATGTAGCTGTGGCAGGGTGACACCCTCACTGAATGACACGTCTTTGTTTGGAACTTCCTCCAAACCTGTGACCAGACACAGCCAAAGTCCCTTCAATCTCTTTCTAACCTGTCCTCCATGCCTGCTGGCCTGTCTCTAGGTCTGTCAGCAGAGGCGATCTCTCCACCTTCATTCCTCTCTCAGGGAAAGCCTCTGCCGAGAGCTAATGATGGGTGTAGGTAACTGATCAGTCTGACTAGTTCTCCTATTTTAACTGCTCTCTCACTGCCTGTCCAGACTAATAGATGACTTCCTCTTCCTGCCTCAATCAAACAACCTCAGCCCCCATTACAATTACAACCACTCCCTCTCCTCCCTCTCCTCCCTCTCCTCTCTCTCCTCCCTCTCCTCACTCTCCTCACTCTCCTCCCTCTCCTCTCTCTCCTCCCTCTCCTCACTCTCCTCACTCTCCTCTCTCTCCTCCCTCTCCTCACTCTCCTCACTCTCCTCCCTCTCCTCTCTCTCCTCCCTCTCCTCACTCTCCTCACTCTCCTCCCTCTCCTCACTCTCCTCACTCTCCTCATTCTCCTCCCTCTCCTCACTCTCCTCACTCTCCTCACTCTCCTCACTCTCCTCCCTCTCCTCCTTCTCCTCACTCTCCTCCATCTCCTTACTCTCCTCACTCTCCTCCCTCTCCTCCCTCTCCTCCCTCTCCTCCCTCTCCACACTCTCCTCCCTCTCCTCCTTCTCCTCCCTCTCCACACTCTCCTCCCTCTCCTCCCTCTCCTCTCTCCTCCCTCTCCTCTCTCTCCTCCCTCTCCTCCCTCTCTTCTCTCTCTTCTCTCTCCTCCCTCTCCCCTCTCTCCTCCCTCTCCTCCCTCTCCTCTCTCTCCTCTCTCTCCTCTCTCTCCTCCCTCTCCTCCCTCTCCTCCCTCTCCTCCCTCTCCTCACTCTCACTCCACAGATAAAGCAGCAGGTAGTTTCAGTTTAATAATAGAATGGTTGTGATCCTGAAATGCCCATTGATGGGAATTAGTTGGTAGCACCAGCAGGACCCCTCTGCCTCCTGGAGTCATCAGCCTGCGCTCTCCCTAATCTCTTCTATGGGACACACAGTGGAAATGACAAAGCCCATTACCATGACGACCCGGATGACACGCGTAATGGCGCCCAATGGCTGACTGACCATATGCACCGTGCAGAGCGAGGAGACAAGCATGGCTGCCCTTCAGTTGTACCGTACTTGTCACATGGTTTCACAATGTTCTTTCTGAAAATTTCCAGGAGAGTCTCTGACAATCTTTTTGGATCCCCTAATTGATGACTATATTTCTGATTCTCGTTGAGTAGGGAACCTTCCCCAATGTGGGCTAACATTCCTAGTGGGCTGCTACACTGCATGCTTACTGTATTTTGAGATATGTCTCAATGCTCACTCAATTGAGTGAATGGTTTCTGAAAATGACAAATATGACTGAACTGAGCCTACCTGTGATTAGAATTCAATATACTGCCTGCTTTTGACAGACTTCACTAAGGGAGTAGAGCAGTGGAGGCTGATGAGGGGAGGACAGCTCATAATAATGTCTGGAATGGAGTCAACGGAATGGTATCAAACACGTGGTTTCTATATGGTTGTTTTTTGTTGAGATGTGAGGAGTCTTTCAACAGCATTAACTTTTCATCTAATTGCTAAGGAGTGTAACTAAAGACAAAGTGAGCTTCAGCACTGAGCTAACTAATGGTGGTTCTATTGGACTGCCATTTGCTTGTGATAGAACCAACCAACCTCTACAGGGAAATGATGCAAACATCAACATTTTCCTACTTTGAATTTCTTGACGTCAACTATAGCGCATGAAGTGTGGATTTGCAGGTCAATTACACTGGAGGTTGATCATGCTGAGCATAGTACAATAAGACATTATTTTCTGAACAAAATGGATTTGTACTCTACTCTTCTCAGAGCAGTGTGTTTAATGTAATGTCAGGTTTTTAGCAATTAAAAGCATCGAACAAAAAATATCCCTTCAATCTCTTTCTAACCTGTCCTCCATGCCTGCTGGCCTGTCTCTAGGTCTGTCAGCAGAGGCGATCTCTCCACCTTCATTCCTCTCTCAGGGAAAGCCTCTGCCGAGAGCTAATGATGGGTGTAGGTAACTGATCAGTCTGACTAGTTCTCCTATTTTAACTGCTCTCTCACTGCCTGTCCAGACTAATAGATGACTTCCTCTTCCTGCCTCAATCAAACAACCTCAGCCCCCATTACAATTACAACCACTCACTCTCCTCCCTCTCCTCCCTCTCCTCCCTCTCCTCCCTCTCCTCCCTCTCTTCCCTCTCTTCCCTCTCCTCCCTCTCCTCCCTCTCCTCCCTCTCTTCCCTCTCCTCCCTCTCCTCCCTCTCCTCCCTCTCCTCCCTCTCCTCCCTCTCCTCTCTCTCCTCCCTCTCCTCCCTCTCCTCCCTCTCCACACTCTCCTCCCTCTCCTCCCTCTCCTCCCTCTCCTCTCTCTCCTCCCTCTCCTCCCTCTCCACACTCTCCTCTCTCCTCACTCTCCTCTCTCTCCTCCCTCTCCTCACTCTCCTCACTCTCCTCCCTCTCCTCTCTCTCCTCCCTCTCCTCACTCTCCTCACTCTCCTCTCTCTCCTCCCTCTCCTCACTCTCCTCACTCTCCTCATTCTCCTCCCTCTCCTCACTCTCCTCACTCTCCTCACTCTCCTCCCTCTCCTCCTTCTCCTCACTCTCCTCCATCTCCTTACTCTCCTCACTCTCCTCCCTCTCCTCTCTCTCCTCCCTCTCCTCCCTCTCCTCACTCTCCTCCCTCTCCTCGCTCTCCTCACTCTCCTCCCTCTCCTCACTCTCCTCCCTCTCCTCCCTCTCCTCACTCCTCCCTCTCCTCTCTCTCCTCCCTCTCCACCCTCTCCTCCCTCTCCTCCCTCTCCTCCCTCTCCACACTCTCCTCCCTCTCCTCCCTCTCCTCCCTCTCCTCCCTCTCCACACTCTCCTCCCTCTCCTCCTTCTCCTCCCTCTCCTCACTCTCCTCACTCTCACTCCACAGATAAAGCAGCAGGTAGTTTCAGTTTAATAATAGAATGGTTGTGATCCTGAAATGCCCATTGATGGGAATTAGTTGGTAGCACCAGCAGGACCCCTCTGCCTCCTGGAGTCATCAGCCTGCGCTCTCCCTAATCTCTTCTATGGGACACACAGTGGAAATGACAAAGCCCATTACCATGACGACCCGGATGACACGCGTAATGGCGCCCAATGGCTGACTGACCATATGCACCGTGCAGAGCGAGGAGACAAGCATGGCTGCCCTTCAGTTGTACCGTACTTGTCACATGGTTTCACAATGTTCTTTCTGAAAATTTCCAGGAGAGTCTCTGACAATCTTTTTGGATCCCCTAATTGATGACTATATTTCTGATTCTCGTTGAGTAGGGAACCTTCCCCAATGTGGGCTAACATTCCTAGTGGGCTGCTACACTGCATGCTTACTGTATTTTGAGATATGTCTCAATGCTCACTCAATTGAGTGAATGGTTTCTGAAAATGACAAATATGACTGAACTGAGCCTACCTGTGATTAGAATTCAATATACTGCCTGCTTTTGACAGACTTCACTAAGGGAGTAGAGCAGTGGAGGCTGATGAGGGGAGGACAGCTCATAATAATGTCTGGAATGGAGTCAACGGAATGGTATCAAACACGTGGTTTCTATATGGTTGTTTTTTGTTGAGATGTGAGGAGTCTTTCAACAGCATTAACTTTTCATCTAATTGCTAAGGAGTGTAACTAAAGACAAAGTGAGCTTCAGCACTGAGCTAACTAATGGTGGTTCTATTGGACTGCCATTTGCTTGTGATAGAACCAACCAACCTCTACAGGGAAATGATGCAAACATCAACATTTTCCTACTTTGAATTTCTTGACGTCAACTATAGCGCATGAAGTGTGGATTTGCAGGTCAATTACACTGGAGGTTGATCATGCTGAGCATAGTACAATAAGACATTATTTTCTGAACAAAATGGATTTGTACTCTACTCTTCTCAGAGCAGTGTGTTTAATGTAATGTCAGGTTTTTAGCAATTAAAAGCATCGAACAAAAAATAAAATACTTTCAAAAGTTCTGCAATTCTAAAGCTCCCTGAGAATGTCACTTGTTTTTTTCCCAATGGGTTCACAGCTGGCCTACCTACTCTATTTTCTCCATCCCATTCTTTCCTCAAAATAGAGCAGGCAGAACCTCCCTGGTTAGTCCATTTGCAGACTAAATGGAAAATAGAAAGCAGTGTAGAGCATTAGTTTGCTCAGTTCTGGGTGGATTCCAAGGAAAGTATAGCAAGTCAATTTGATAGCAATCTCCTGGAAACCCTACAGTGAGCCTAATGGGGTTCTGCTGACATTATTCCTTTCAATGCAGGAAGCTAGATGTGCACCTTCAGAGAGGATACTGAATGTATCACCCAAGACATTTCCAACCCAAAATATTGTCCAAACATCAAATTAGTTCAGATTTTTCATCTCAGTAGAGACTATACAAAAACACTTAAATAATGTGCATTATAGCAATAAATATATACATTGGCTGGATGATTACCTTGTTTGACGGAGACAAATCTTTTGTTGGCTGCCTGGAAAATGACTTGTGGGTGGCTCTCCTCTAGATCAAACAGCTCATCCTTGCCAGGCTTGGAGCACCTGCCTGAGCGCAGCGTGCCGGTCGGGCCCATGGGCGTCAGGTACTTCCCATCGCAGTCCTTGAAGGCCAGCTTGCCCGACTTGAGCTCCAGGGTGAAGCTGGTGGTGGGGGTGTTCTCTTTGACCAGCTTCCCGTCGTTGCTGAGGAAGCGGCTGTCGCACGTCTTCAGGAAGTACTTTCCTTCCAGGTAGACCAGGGTGACCAGGGAGTCCGAGCCCCAGGGGATGTTGCTGTCCACCGAGATCTCTCCTTCCCGGGCAAACAGGTGGGCGTAGCGTTTGCGCGCGACGCTGAGCAGGCTAGATTGCGGGTGGAGGGCCAGGTGGACGGCCCACAGCTCGGGCTCCCCGATGGCCTGGGCGAAGCAGGACAGGTAGTCAGCCGAGCCTCCGAAGAAGCGCAGGTATGTTTCCGACTGCAGTGCCCAGCGGCCGTCCGACTGGGCCACGATCAGGAAGCGGCAGCCGGGCGAGTCGGGCTGCTCTGCCCCGCAGCTCACCTTACCATCCTTGTCGGAGGCCAGGTAGCGGCCCAGGTGGCTGCGAAGGAACACTACCTGGGTGTCCTGGTCCTCTTGCTCCAGAGTCCAGATCTGCTTCTTCTTCATGCTGGAGGCCGAGGCGTTCACCTTGAAGCCGAAGGCCTCGGCCGTTAGGTAACGGCTTTCGTGGTTGATGAGGCCAAACTGCAGCTTCAAGGCTTTGTTAATTCCGTTCGTGGGCATCGTCAATCCGTTGTCCATAGACACACACACACACACACACACGCAGAGGTCTGGAGTGGAAACCTTTAGGATGAACGAGGGGGAGGGTAGAGGGGGAAGTGTGCCCCTTTCTCTTCTCTCCAGGCGCAAAATTCCCCTGCTTTAACAACCTCCCTCAGTCTAAATGCTTGACTTCCTCTCTCTCTTCCTCCAGAGGGTTTGCACAGGCGCTTGTTCTCTGTTACCTAATCAGCCAGGATTAAAATCAGCAGGACACAGGACCTCAATCCAACGAGCCGCTGACGTCACATTCCAGTGCACTAAACCCACCTCTCCTCTTGCCTTCATTCTCTTCTTACAAATACACTTTATCTCACGCTGTTTCGTCTCATCTCCCACCTTTTTTATTTCACACTCTCTCTATCACTCACAATGACACTCTCATTTCTCAGCCTTGAATCTCTTCAGGCTGGCTCTCCATCACATAGTTAGGCACATATATACTGGAAACACATCCAGCATGGGGATTACCCCAGCACTGATCTCCTGGTGAGCCACAGCCTAATTGGAAAACGTCCAGTCGAGTAAAGGTGCTCTTCGTCTCCCTCTCTCTCTTCAGATTCTCATCTCTTTCCTTTTCCCTGCTCAAACAGGTTTTTATCTGATAGATTGGGTTTTACAGGGACAATGTATTGTACAATAGTCACCATTTGAATCGCTAGATTTCCCTAATTCAAATCAGCTTTCTCTTGTGTACACACAATGCTAACAGGAGGGGATTTGAATATGTCCACAAAGCCCTCTTTCACTTCTTTCCTTTCTTCCTTTTGTTTAAATGAACTGGGAGAGTGTGCCTTGAGTCATACTATGCCTTGAGTTGACTTGATTGATTAACTTGAATGTACAATACAGTTCCGTAATTTATCAGGTTCAAGAGTGTGAGTCATTTATTGACCAAAGCAGAACATTGTTTGGTCTAACACCCATAAACTACTGCAGGAGATTCAAGAGAACAAGATTGAAAGTCCTGAACTGAGAGACCTGGGCTGACTGAAGAATGCCATGTGGAAAACATTAAACAAGTTCATCTGTCATTAGTGCCTTTAACACTAGGAACCATTCAGCACTTTCACTTCAAATACTATTTACTATGAATGATATATTGATCTGTTTCCATCAAACAGCCACTTGATAATATATAATTATCCTTTATTTAGTTTAACACTGGCTACTAACCTCAGGCCACTCTCCCCTGACAGTCTGCTACTAACCTCAGACCACTCTCCCCTGACAGTCTACTGCTAACCTCAGACCACTCTCCCCTGACAGTCTGCTACTAACCCACTACCACTCTCCCCTGACAGTCTACTGCTAACCTCAGACCACTCTCCCCTGACAGTCTACTGCTAACCTCAGACCACTCTCCCCTGACAGTCTACTGCTAACCTCAGACCACTCTCCCCTGACAGTCTACTACTAACCTCAGACCACTCTCCCCTGACAGTCTACTGCTAACCTCAGACCACTCTCCCCTGACAGTCTGCTACTAACCCACTACCACTCTCCCCTGACAGTCTACTGCTAACCTCAGACCACTCTCCCCTGACAGTCTACTGCTAACCTCAGACCACTCTCCCCTGACAGTCTACTGCTAACCTCAGACCACTCTCCCCTGACAGTCTACTACTAACCTCAGACCACTCTCCCCTGACAGTCTACTGCTAACCTCAGACCACTCTCCCCTGACAGTCTACTGCTAACCTCAGACCACTCTCCCCTGACAGTCTACTGCTAACCTCAGACCACTCTCCCCTGACAGTCTACTGCTAACCTCAGACCACTCTCCCCTGACAGTCTACTGCTAACCTCAGACCACTCTCCCCTGACAGTCTACTGCTAACCTCAGACCACTCTCCCCTGACAGTCTACTGCTAACCTCAGACCACTCTCCCCTGACAGTCTACTGCTAACCTCAGACCACTCTCCCCTGACAGTCTACTGCTAACCTCAGACCACTCTCCCCTGACAGTCTACTGCTAACCTCAGACCACTCTCCCCTGACAGTCTACTGCTAACCTCAGACCACTCTCCCCTGACAGTCTGCTACTAACCTCAGACCACTCTCCCCTGACAGTCTACTGCTAACCTCAGACCACTCTCCCCTGACAGTCTACTGCTAACCTCAGACCACTCTCCCCTGACAGTCTACTGCTAACCTCAGACCACTCTCCCCTGACAGTCTGCTGCTAACCTCAGACCACTCTCCCCTGACAGTCTACTGCTAACCTCAGACCACTCTCCCCTGACAGTCTGCTGCTAACCTCAGACCACTCTCCCCTGACAGTCTGCTGCTAACCTCAGACCACTCTCCCCTGACAGTCTGCTGCTAACCTCAGACCACTCTCCCATGACAGTCTGCTGCTAACCTCAGACCACTCTCCCCTGACAGTCTGCTGCTAACCTCAGACCACTCTCCCCTGACAGTCTGCTGCTAACCTCAGACCACTCTCCCCTGACAGTCTGCTACTAACCCACTACCACTCTCCCCTGACAGTCTACTGCTAACCTCAGACCACTCTCCCCTGACAGTCTACTGCTAACCTCAGACCACTCTCCCCTGACAGTCTGCTACTAACCCACTACCACTCTCCCCTGACAGTCTGATGCCTAACCAGAAACCCAGAAGACAGAGACATGACATGTGACCTTCTCCAGGGCACACAGGACAATCATGACCTGTGACCTTCTCCAGGGCACACATTATGATGCATCTACCTAAGAGCATTATCAATCTTATTTACTAAGGTTTCCGGTGCCATAACGAGTGTCTTATTCAAAGAAGTGGTGGAAACATGAAATGCTGTGTCTGTCAAATGATTGGCACCCTTTATAAAGATGAGCAAAAAAGACTGTATCAGGTAAATAATACACAATTCTGAGATACACTACCGTTCAAAAGTTTGGGGTCACTTAGAAATGTCCTTGTTTGTTTTGTCCATTAAAATAACATCAATTTGATACAGTGTAGATATTGTTAATGTTGTAAACGACTATTGTAGCTGGAAACGGCTGATTTTTTATGGAATATCTACATAGGTGTACAGAGGCCCATTATCAGCAACCATCACTCCTGTGTTCTAATGGCACGTTGTGTTAGCTAATCCAAGTTTATCATTTTAAAAGGATAATTGATCATTAGAGCAAAGGACTTTGCTTGAAGGAAAACAAATGTTTTTGTTTCTGTGTAGATATTATTTCATGTTGTAAATTACTATTGTAGCTGGAAACGGCTGATTTTTAATGGAATATCTACATAGGCCCATTATCAGCAACCATCACTCCTGTGTTCCAATGGCACGTTGTGTTAGCTATTCCAAGTTTATCATTTTAAAAGACTAATTGATCATTAGAAAACCCTTTTGCAATTATGTTAGCACAGCTGAAAACTGTTGTTCTGATTAAAGAAGCAATAAAACTGGCCTTCTGTAGACTAGTTGAGTATCTGGCGCATCTGGAACAAATACCTTTCTTATGAAACTCGGCAGTCTATTTTTGTTCTGAGAAATGAAGGCTATTCCATGCGAGAAATTTCCAAGAAACGGAAGATCTCGTACAATGCTGTGTACTACTCCCTTCACAGAACAGCGCTGGCTCTAACCATAATAGAAAGAGGAGTGGGAGGCCCCGTTGCACAACTGAGCAAGAGGACAAGTACATTAGAGTGTCTAGTTTGAGAAACAGACGCCTCATAAGTCCTCAACTGGCAGCTTAATTTAAATAGTACCCGTAAAACACCATGCTCAACGTCAACAGTGAAGAGGCGACACCGGGATGCTGGCCTTCTAGGCAGAGTTGCAAAGAAAAAGCCATATCTCAGACTGGCCAAGAAAAATAAAAGATTACGATGGGCAAAAGAACATAGACACTGGACAGATGAACTCTGCCTAGAAGGAACCATTTTAGATTTAAGTATAACTTTTGTTTGACTGATGCCTTTAGTGAGCGGTCTAATGCTTTAATTTTTTCCCCTTTATTTAACTAGGCAAGTCAGTTAAGAACAATTTCTTATTTTCAATGACAGCCTGGGAACAGTGGGTTAACTGCCTTGTTCAGGGACAGAACGACAGATTTTTACCTTGTCAACTCAGAGATTCGATCTTGCAACCTTTCGGTTACTAGTCCAACACTCTAACCACTAGGCAACCTGCCGTCCTAATTATATAAATAGGCCCTTTTAATTTTGTCTGGCTTGCCATTCCAAATAAAATATCATCTATTTTGTTTAAATAAGTTCAGAAGCAGGTCGCTAGGCAAAATTATAAGAAAATAGGTCAACTGTGATATGATTATAAAGAGTGGAGGGATCCAAATTGTGGTTTTAAAAGAAAACATGAATCATCAGCGTACAATGACACCTTTGTTTTTAAGCCACGGATTTCTAATCCCTTAATATTATTGTTGGATCAAACTTTAACAGCTAACATTTCAATTGCAATAATAAATAGATATGCCGATAGTGGACAATCTTGTTTTACTCCTCGACAGTTTAAAGCTTTCTGAGATGTAGCTATTATTTACTATTTACACCTAGGGTTACGATACATAATTTTAACCCATTTCATAAGAGATCCTCCAAAATTGAAATATTCCAGGCATTTATATATAAACTCCAGTCGTACTTTATCAAAAGCCTTTTCAAAGTCAGCTATGAAAACCAGGCCTGGTGTCCCTGATATTTCATAGTATTCTATTGTTTCCAGTACTTGTCTTAATTATCTCCAATGTATCATCCACGTAAAAAACCTGTCTGATTAGGATGAATAATATCTGACAAAACCTTTTTAATTCTATGAGCCCAGCATTTAGCTACAATTTTTGCATCACAACACTGAAGTGTAAGAGGCCTCCAATTTTTGAAATGGACTGGATCTTTATATATACCACTTTTGACTCTATTGACCTAAATTGTACTGAATTGCATGGACTCTAAAGGCACATTTGAAAGGGTCTCATACAATAAGGGAATCTGCTGTACCTATGTTATGTCGGAAAAAGTCCGTTATAAATTCTTCTGTCCTAGTTAAAAACAAGTTATCATCCAGTAGGCTCTGATTAAATTGTAAATTCTGTAAGAGTAATATATATGCCAATTATGTGATGGTCCGACCGCATTCTGTCCCCTATCAACACTTTTTAACTTTTGGTGCCAGAGAGAATGACATAAGAAAGTAATCAAGACGACTAGCTTGAATAAGCCTCCGCCATGTATATCTCACTAGGTCAGGGTATTTTAAGCCTCCATATATCCACTAATTCCAATATATGCATGACATTCATGATTTCCTTAAGTGCCTGAGTGTGATAGTTTGTAGTGTGATTTCCTTTACAGTCCGGAGAGGTATTTAAACCTGTATTAAAATCTCCCACCATAATAATAGTCTAGTGTTGCTTGTAGAGTTGATACATTCTTATATATATTTTCAAAGAGGTTTGGATCATCATTATTCGGACCGTATAGGTTAATAAGCCATATCTGTTTATGGTCCAATAACATATTTAAAATCATTCATATACCTTGCGGATCTGTTTGGACAATTTGCACATTTGGATCAAAATGACTGTTAATTATCATCACCCCTTTTGAATTTCTTTGCCCATGGGAGAAATATATTTTGCCCCCCCAGTCCATTTTCCACAAAACTTCATCTAAAATTGTTGAATGTGTTTCCTGTAAACAATAGATATTATATTCCTTCTCTTTTAGCCAGGTAAATAGTGATTGTCTTTTCTTATTCTCTGCTTATTATTATTTTTACAATTAAAACTGGCTATATTTATTTCACCAATTACCATAATGAGACACAAGTTTCAATTATATTTATCATAATATATGTTTGTAAACGTACCATTAAAAAGTAACCCCTGAATGTCTCATAATGATTAGTGACCCATGTAGGACTGAATGTCTCATAATGAGTAGTGACCCATGTAGGACTGAATGTCTCATAATGATTAGTGACCCCTGAAGGACTGAATGTCTCATAATGATTAGTGACCCCTGAAGGACTGAATGTCTCATAATGATGAGAGACCCCTGTAGGACTGAATGTCTCATAATGATGACTGACCCCTGAAGGACTGAATGTCTCATAATGATGACTGACCCCTGTAGGACTGAATGTCTCATAATGATGACTGACCCCTGTAGGACTGAATGTCTCATAATGATGACTGACCCCTGTAGGACTGAATGTCTCATAATGATGACTGACCCCTGTAGGACTGAATGTCTCATAATGATGAGTGACCCCTGAGGGACTGAATGTCTCATAATGATGACTGACCCATGTAGGACTGAATGTCTCATAATGATGAGTGACCCCTGAGGGACTGAATGTCTCATAATGATGACTGACCCCTGTAGGACTGAATGTCTCATAATGATGAGTGACCCCTGTAGGACTGAATGTCTCATAATGATGAGAGACCCCTGTAGGACTGAATGTCTCATAATGATGAGTGACCCCTGAAGGACTGAATGTCTCATAATGATGAGAGACCCCTGTAGGACTGAATGTCTCATAATGATGAGAGACCCCTGTAGGACTGAATGTCTCATAATGATGAGTGACACCTGAAGGACTGAATGTCTCATAATGATGACTGACCCCTGAAGGACTGAATGTCTCATAATGATGACTGACCGCTGTAGGACTGAATGTCTCATAATGATGAGTGACCCCTGAAGGACTGAATGTCTCATAATGATGAGTGACCCCTGAAGGACTGAATGTCTCATAATGATGAGTGACCCCTGAAGGACTGAATGTCTCATAATGATGAGTGACCCCTGAGGGACTGAATGTCTCATAATGATGAGTGACCCCTGAAGGACTGAATGTCTCATAATGATGAGTGACCCCTGAAGGACTGAATGTCTCATAATGATGAGTGACCCCTGAGGGACTGAATGTCTCATAATGATGAGAGACCCCTGTAGGACTGGATATTAAAGGTGGGAAATGTTTTCTATACTAGCTTTCAGGAGGTAGATAAACAACATAAAGGTAGACCAAAGATGATGGATAAATGAAGATGGTTCATTCAGGCCATTTACCAGTGAGGAAAAAAGTATGTTCCGGTCTATTTAACTGGGTGTGTCTCCTATAGACACCAATGCAATAGCAGCTGGGTCTGGTCTACTTATAGTAAGTACTTCATTGACTTACATTCATTGAACCAGTAAAAAACAAGTGCGGTGTCTCGCTTTCTCTTTGGTCTCCGGGTAGCCTCAGCAAAACGACAGTGCCATGAACAGCACCGCAGATAATGGCCATGTTCGGGAGGATAAAAATGGGGTAACTTGTGACTGACTGACTGATGTACAAATTATAGTGAGTGGTTATTTAGTCAAGACTTTGCTCTCACACAGTCACACTCAGTATCTACTCATGTGCATACAGTGCGTTTGGAAAATATTCAGACCCCTTGACTTTTTCCCCATTTTGCTATGTTACAGCTTTATTCTAAAATTGATTAAATTAATCGTTTTCCTCATCAATCTACACACAATACCCCATAATGACAAAGAGAAAATAGGTTTTCAGAAATGTTTGCAAATGTATAAAAAGTTATAAACAGAAAAACCTTATTTACATAACTATTCAGACCCTTTGCTATGAGACTCGAAATTGAGCTCAGGTGCATCCTGTTTCCATTGATCATCCTTGATGTTTCTACAACTTGATTGTAGTTCACCTGTGGTAAATTCAATTGATTGGACATGATTTGGAAAGGCACACATCTGTCTATATAAGGTCCCACAGTTGACATTGCATGTCAGAGCAAAAACCAAGCAATGAGGTTGAAGGAATTGTCCATAGAGCTCAGAGACAGGATTGTGTCAAGGCACAGATCTGGAGAAGGGTACCAAGACATTTCTGCAGCATTGAAGGTCCCCAAGAACACAGTGGCCTCCATCATTCTTAAATGGAAGAAGTTTGGAACCACCAAGACTCTTTCTAGAGCTGGCCGCCCAGCCAAACTGAGCAATCGGGGGAGAAGGGCCTTGGTCAGGGACGTGACCAAGAACTCGATGGTCACTCTGAGAAAGCTCCAGAGTTCCTCTGTGGAGATGGGAGAATCAGGCCGTTATGATAGTGGCCAGACAGAAGGCACTCCTCAGTAAAAGGTACATGACAGCCCTCTTGGAGTTTGTCAAAAGGCACCTAAAGGACTCTCAGACAATGAGAAACAACATTCTCTGGTCTGGTGAAACCCAGATTGAACTCTTTGGCCTTTCTAGGGAGTTTTTCCTAGCCACCGTGCTTCTACACCTGCATTGCTAGCTGTTTGGGGTTTTAGGCTGGGTTTCTGTACAGCACTTCGAGATATTAGCTGATGTACGAAGGGCTATATAAAATAAACTTGATTGATTGATTGATTGATTTGGCCTGAATGCCAAACGTCACATCTGGTGCAAACCTGGCACCATCCGTACGGTGAAGCATGGTGCTTGCAGCATCATGCTGTGGGGATTTTTTTCAGTGGCAGGGACTGGGAGACTAGGCAGGATCGAGGGAAAGATGAATGGAGCAAAGTACAGAGAGATCCTTGATGAAAACCTACTCCAGAGTGCTCAGGACCTCAGACTGGGATGAAGGTTCACCTTCCAACAGGACAACAACCCTAAGCACACAGCCAAGACAAAGCAGGAGTGGCTTCAGGACAAGTCTCTGAATGTTCTTGAGTCGCCCAGCCAGAGCCCGGACTTGAACCCAATCAAATGTCTCTCTTGAGAGGATCTGCAGAGAACAATGGGAGAAACTCCCCAAATACAGGTGTGCCAATATTGTAGCGTCATACCTAACAAGACTCAAGGCTGTAATCGCTGCCAAAGGTGCTTCAACAAAGAACTTAGTAAAGGGTTTAAATACTTATATAACTGTGATATTTCCGTTTTTGATTTGTCATTATGGGGTATTATGTATAGATTGATGGGGGGGGGTAAACGATTTAATCAATTTTAGAATAAGGCTGAAACCTAACAAAATGTGGAAAAAGTCAAAGGGTCTGAATACTTTCTGAATAGACTGTATGTTAGTAGGAGATATGTTAGTAGGAGGTATGTTAGTAGGAGATATGTTAGTAGGAGATATGTTAGTAGGAGATGTGTTAGTAGGAGATATGTTAGTAGGATATATGTTAGTAGGAGATATGTTAGTAGGAGATATGTTAGTAGGAGATATGTTAGCAGGAGATATGTTAGTAGGAGATATGTTAGCAGGAGATATGTTAGTAGGAGATATGCATCTTTAAAATGACTTTTTTATAGCGCCCAGCACGTCATCCTCGTTAACAGTTTAAAAAATGTCAGAGAGTGAGATAGGGAAGCGACAGCAGCGAAGTCCTGTAAGGCAATACAAACCAGACTAGATGCCAAAACCGTGACGGCCGGGATGGAGAAATTGTACAATGATTGCTCTGCATGTAGGCCTACAACGCGCCAGCTCTCAAACACCATATGTGGCGCAACAGATTGTTGGATGTCTATGAACATGCTGTAATACATCACTGCAGCAACCCATCACATTGATGAGCACTTGGGAAATGAAGTCCCAAGTAGGCTACTACTGACCACAGAACATGGAGGAGAGGCACACAGCAGAAAACCTAAAATGGCATTAACTACCATCGTTGCTGAGTGGGTGGGGGACAGCAGTAAGATGAGCGCTGTCTGGTAGGGTTTCCACTAGATAGCACAGCCACAAAGTCAACATTGTCTATCGTAAAAAATTATAGAAATAGGTGTGGTTTATGACTTTGTGGCTGTGGTAACTACAGTGACGACCATCTGGTAGGTAGCCAGGTCTGCGGTAGATTGAACTGCATTGCCCCTTAGTGGTCATACACAGGAAAATATCTGCATTTTAGAAAAGGAAGTTAAAATGGGAAACCTCAATTGTTGCATAGATATGACACAGATCTATAGATCTATTTTTTCTGAAGACAGACTGACTATAACTGTAAAAGTGTCTCCAGCAAGACCATTAGAGTACGTACACAGACATTAATCCTCTTTACTACTAAACGGCTTCTTCTGTCACAAAAACATTCCATTTATGTGACAAATAACCCCTTGGATAAAGAGTTTCCGCTTCTTCCTCTTAGGTTAAAGGTTATATGTTAATTGCACCAGAATAAATATCTCCTGTTTCTACTACACAGCTCCTGTGGGCTATGTACACCTATGTTTTATTTATTCTAATTAAGCAATAAGGCCTGACGAGGTGTGGTATATGACCAATATACTGTACCACGGCTAACAATGCGGAGTACCAGGACACAGCTCTTAGCCGCGGTATATTGGCCATACAGTATATCACAAACCTCTGAGGTGCCTTACTGCTATTATAACTATACCAACGTGATTAGAGGAGTAAAAATACATGTTTTGTCATACCCGTGGTATACGGTATGATATACCATGGCTGTCAGCCAATCATCATTCAGGGCTGGAACCACCCAGTTTATAATTAATATAAGGAAATGGTTTCAGATATCAGTGATCCATCCATTTGCTCAATAGCAATGAACCATAAAGCATTCTTTCATCAGAGCATAGCAAGTAGGAATGGCATGTTCACATTTGTTGAGGGATTATAATGAGGAACATCCAGCAGAGGAAATGGTGCAGAAGATACATTTATGCTGCAAAAAGTTTGGTTTCAATTCATTAAAAAGAAATATGTATCTGATCATTTATGCATATGTGCTTTGGATGGTGCCCTCGTTGATCGTGTCCCCGAGTATAAATATCTGGGAATCTGAATTGACGAAAAGCTATGTTTCAAAAAGCATGTTGATGAGTTAGTTAAGAAATTAAGAATTAAAATAGGCTTCTTCTATAGGAACAGGTCCTTTATTTTGTTAAATAGCAGAAAACAAATCATTTATTCCAGTTACTGACCCTCTTGCATAAACTTACACCATACCTGACCTCACTGTTAACCTTCAGACGTATAAGTTACTAGATCCGGAGTCATGGATGGCTAACCCAAGAGATCCCTTCCATCTCTTTGTTAGGTAAATCTGCTTTTAGTTTTTTTGCGCATGTGGAATGACCTCCAAAAGTCCTGAAAGTTGAGTTGGTGCCTCTAAGGCAATTCAGGTGGATGTTAGAGGGCCTTTTTACTGAACAATGTGTTTGTTTCATATGATTGTGTTTTGCTTTTCCTGTTTTGTGTTTGCTTTTCATGTATTGTGTAATTAGTGTGTATAGTGTAATTGTTGTTGATTGATGTGTTCATGCAGGGCTCAACATGGTCTCAGCATGACTCCCTGCTTATATAAAGGTTCAATACAATTAAATACAATTTCACTGGTAAATAACTAGTTTATTTGTAGGCCTATAGCGAAGTTAGTTTGTACGAGTTTAGAATTCTAAGCAGGTTGAGCAGTTTACTACCCCTGTTAGCAGTGGTGTGTATTTATGGATGGCAAGAGAAATCAGGCTTTCCCAAAACATTGACCAATAAAAAAATACATAAGTGTCCTTCAGTTCGCAAGAGGCTGAACGAATCTCACCGGAGAAAGCATCCGAGCGAGCGAAACAGCTGCCATCTATCTGATGCTGTCTAGTCAACATTATTGCCGCCCGTAGCATTGAATGCAAGGGAAGCCAGCGAGCATTTGGCCTCCCTTGATAACTTTTAAAATAAAATAATAGCCAATCAGCGTAGAGCTAAACTGAGCGAGCTAAACTGTGAATGGTCCTGACACACCCAAAAAAAGTGTAAAGGGAAGCCAGTTTGGATTTCACATCAAAAGCAAAACATAATTGACAGAAACATGAATTGTATCTTGTTGTGCTGTTGTCCTCCGTTTGTTAGCTAACTAGCTAAAATTGGCCCTTTCCTAAATTACCCATGGATGGAGATAGGGATTTGGACTTGTGGTTTTACTTATTTCTCCTTACTGGCCAATGATTATAACAGTGATTTTGATCCAACCATTAATTCATATATTGTGCCCCTGGCCTGAGAGGATGGAAGTTCAATATGTAGCTAATGTACTGTAGTGGGCTAATGTTAACTAGCGGCACATCGTTGCCCATGAAAGGAAGTTAGGCTTGCGAGCAAACATTTTAGCCAGGTAGTCTAGGAAAACAAAAACTAAAAGTGTGTACTGTATGACAGAGTCATAGACTGTTTCGTCAACATGTTTTTTTCTACTTGCACAAATGCACACACACACACACACACACACACACACACACACACACTCTCTCTCTCTCTCTCTCTCTCTCTCTCTCTCTCTTTCTCTCTCTGTCTCTGTGGTTCTAAATCTAAATCAACAGTTGTTTAGTAGTCCGAAAATGTCGGAAACATTAACTTGCTTGACCATGCTGTAGATCATGTAACTGTTTGTTATATGAAATATGCTTTGTGGACTTCACCGGACAGAAGTTGCTCTCCGGTTTTGTGATGAAACAAAGGTGTTGTTGAATTTATTCAGCCACTGTGTCTTCTTATTGCCTCGACCTTACACGGAACCCAAACCGGCTGCGCGTGTGCGCCATCGTGTGACATTGTGCATAAATGTATTTTGTCCCCCTACACCAAACGCGATCACGACACGCAGGTTAAAATATCAAAACAAACTCTGAACCAATGACATTAATTTGGGGACAGGTCGAAAAACATTAAACATGTATGGCAATTTAGCTAGTTAGCTTGCACTTGCCAGCTAATTTGTCCTATTTAGCTAGCTTGTTGTTGCTAGCTAATTTGTCCTGGGATATAAACATTAGGTTGTTATTTTACCTGAAATGCACAAGGTCCTCTACTCCGACAATTAATCCACACATAAAAACAGTCAACCGAATCGTTTCTAGTCATCTCTCCTCCTTCCAGGCTTTTTCATCGTTGAATGTATATGGTGATTGGCATCTAAACTTTCATAGTATTACCATGACAACCAGCAACACAGTTCGTCTTTCAATCACCCATGTGGGTATAACCAATGAGGAGATGGCACGTGGGTACCTGCTTCTATAAACCAATGAGGAGATGGGAGAGGCAGGACTTGCAGCGCTATCTGCGTCAGAAATAGGAATTACTTCTATTTTAGCCCTTGGCAACGAGGACGCTCGTTGACGCTTGCGAGCAGTGTGTGTGTGCAATAATTGAATAACATAGATTTCTAAATTTATTTTGCAACGCTCGCGCATGCGACACGATCGGGGTAGTCAGGGTATTAGGCCTATACATCACGGTCGCAAGGCATATGAACTAACATGTTATAGAGCAAACAGCGCAATTATCACAACACATAGGTTTGGCTTCCCCAGTGATTTTACCCACACCACTACTGCCTGATAGCCAATTATAGCCCCACAGACAAGTACAGGCCTCTCACACATTGAGTTGTTTTTTTTACAAGAATTGCCTTCTGCTAGCCTGTATTACGGGAGCAATTATACCAGATTTTAAACCCAAAGGCAGCCAAATTCTGATATTTTGCCCAATTATTGGTATTTTGACCAATCAGATCAGAATTAGGCTGCCTGTGTATACTAGGTGCTTTGAGGTTGCATTGTAAAGTACTGAATAACTAAGCACAGGTCACGTATTTGACATGGTCTAATATGTATTTGATTAATGTATCGACTATGAAGGGCAGCATAGCCCACCTATGCCTATCTCTCGTCAAACTTTCGATGCAACACTGGTCCAGGGTGGGCAGATCTGATGCAATACAATGCAATGCATGACACGCAGCTGATCTTTCAAAATAATAGTTGGCAAACATTTATTTAACTAAACAAAACATAATCAAGCCATGTTCATAAATTACGATTGGATCGCGCACATAGAGGTATTATATTTGATCGCGCCCTATCGGCTACTTTTGTCTTACTACAATATGAGCGCCCCAGACCTCTTTTCCCATTGTCTTTTCCACAATGTGGATTCCCTTGATAGTGGGTTAGCCTGCTAACACATTCAACGACGTCTCTTACATTTCCAAATTCTACTGAATTTAAATGACCCAAAACCTGTAGGCTAACCCAACATGCACCTGTTTCCTTCCAATCCATCCAGTCTCTTTAATGTCGTCGACCCTGTGAATGACAACGGTCAGTCACTTCCACCGTAAAACATCTCCCAATCCAATCCGGTGTCTTTTTTTGAAAACAATGCCCATATTTGGTGTGAGCAGGTGAACGCGAAGGCGGAGGATGATGCACGGTTGGGGAGAAAAGGGGGTATATAGTCTCCTGCTGAACTGTGGAAAATATAATCATTCCCGGATTCTTGAAGAGAAAGCATCCTAACTGACAGGTAAGCAAACGCCACTGTCCCGACGTTTGGGAAAGCCAATCTGAAATGTCGAGTTGTATCGCTAAATGTGTTTGTGTTCTAGCTATGGTTAAAATCACTTGATTTGAAATACAGCTTTGCTTGGATTTGTCTGTGAATACGTGTTTGAGCTGTTGGGATCGGAACCGTATATTGAGAGAAAATAAATGACTGATTGGAAGTGTTCGCTTTGTTCCAAATGATTGTATTTGGTTCAATTCCACTGTCTTTACAAGTTCTGCTAGTAGACTATCGCTCTTTAAGTCACTAGTTAAACATTTTAAATAATTGTTACGAATTACAGTTGACTATGGTCCTATGTCTACACTTACTAATGAGGACTTCTAATTTGTCACATTTATACTGTAGTAATTGGTGGTCTGTATTGACGATATACCCTGCACCAGGCAATGGTATGGCTTTGTTCTTGCTATTTAGGCCTTGATTCATTCATCCTCGTTTGTTTTTTACAGAATGGCTGAAGACGATATTGCTGCACTGGTGGTTGACAATGGTTCAGGCATGTGCAAGGCTGGTTTTGCAGGAGACGATGCTCCCCGTGCTGTCTTCCCCTCCATTGTTGGAAGACCCAGACATCAGGTTGGAACCATACTGGGCTCTTGGATATCGGATTCACTTAATATAGGCTATATAGTTTGTCCTAGAATGCCACCTTTCCAACAAGTCAGTTTGTTGAATTTCTGCCCTACTAGAGCTGCCCTTGTCAACTGTAAGTGCTGGTATTATGAAGTGGAAACATCTAGGAGCAACAATGGCTCAGCTGTGAACTGATAGGCCACACAAGCTGACAGAATGGGACTGCTGAAGCATGTAAAAATTGTCTGACCTCGGTTGCAACACTCCCTACCATGTTTCAAACTGCCCCTGGAAGCAACATAAGCACAAGAACTGTTCGTTGGGAGCTTAATTAAATGAGTTTCTGTGGCCAAGCAGTTGCACACAAGCCTAAGATCACTATGTGCAATGCCAAGCGTTGGCTGGAGTGGTGTAAAGCTCACCGCCATTGGACTCTGGCACAGTGGCAACACGTTCTCTTGAGTGCTGACTCACGCTTCACCATCTTGCAGTCCGACAGATGACTCTGGGTTTGGCGGATGCCAGGAGACCGCTACCTGCCTGACTGCGTAGTGTCAACTAAAGTTTGGTGGAGGAATAATGGTCTGGGGCTGTTATTCATGGTTCAGGCTAGGCCACTTAATTTCAATAATGGGAAATCTTAACGTTACAGCATACAATGACATTCTGGATGATTCTGTGCTCCTGTCTTTGTGGCAACAGTTTGGGTGAAGACCATTTCCTGTTTCAGCATGTCAATACTCCTGTGCACAAAGCAAGGTCCATACAGAAATGGTCTGTGGATCGTATGGAAGAACTTGACTGGCCTGCACAGAGCCCGGATCTCTACCATCGAACACTTTTGTGATGAAATGGAACACACTGCGAGTCAGGCCTATTTGCTCAACATCAGTGCCTGACCTCACTAATGCTCTTGTGGCTGAATGGAACCAATTCCCCACAGCAACATTCAAACATCTAGTGAAAAGCCTTCTCGGAAGAGGGGAGGCTATTATAGCAGCAAAGGAGGAGACCAACTCCATATTAATACCCATGATTTTGGAATTGAGATTGACGAGCATGTGTCCACTTTTGGTAATGTTCTCTTTCTCTATTTGACTTTGGGATAGTTTGAGGAGGCTTTACAGAGCTCTTCCTTCTGGGGGTGCTCTTGGGCCAAGAGGTCCACTAAATGGACAAATATTGGCCAGAAAATGCCTTATTAAAAAGAAAGGGACACCCCTCCCCAAAAGCATAATGTATTGGTAGCCTAAAACTAAAGATTGTGATTTCATGAGTTAAGAAATTGATTGAGATGTGTATATGAAACATGCAGGCAACTCAAGCCAACATTTGATGACGACAACTTCTGTAGTGTATCGTTACTTGAGTTTATGCAAAGTGCAGGGACAAAGTGTAACGGTAGTGTCTCTTTCCCCAGGGTGTGATGGTGGGGATGGGACAGAAGGACAGCTACGTGGGCGACGAGGCCCAGAGCAAGAGGGGCATCCTGACTCTGAAGTACCCCATTGAGCACGGCATTGTTACCAACTGGGACGACATGGAGAAGATCTGGCATCACACCTTCTACAATGAGCTGCGTGTGGCCCCCGAAGAGCATCCTGTCCTGCTCACAGAGGCCCCACTCAACCCCAAAGCCAACAGGGAGAAGATGACCCAGGTAAGTGGGGGCATTAGTGTCTTTTACAAATTAAACACTGTGGCAGTAGTAAATAAACCCAGGCATTTTATTTACTACATGTGAAGACTCCTCATCCACTAGCAGAATGTAGAGCAGTAGACATCAGGGTTACTCTGTTCACCTTGCCTGAGGGTAGGTATTGATTAGTGGTGGGCCTCACATTCTTAGCAGTATTTGTAGGTGTTTAAAACACCCTTTTTATAAAGGGTCTCGCAAAGTCCTAATTTCCACCTTCTATTATTCTACCAGATCATGTTTGAGACCTTCAACAGCCCAGCCATGTATGTAGGTATCCAGGCCGTGCTTTCTTTGTACGCATCTGGTCGCACCACAGGAATTGTGATGGATTCTGGGGATGGCGTTAGCCACACGGTGCCCATCTACGAGGGATACGCTCTTCCCCACGCCATCCTGCGTCTGGACCTGGCGGGACGCGACCTCACGGACTACCTGATGAAGATCCTGACTGAGCGTGGGTACAGCTTCACCACCACGGCCGAGAGGGAGATTGTGCGGGACATCAAGGAGAAGCTGGCCTACGTGGCTCTGGACTTTGAGCAGGAGATGAGGACCTCTGCTGCCAGTTCCTCTCTGGAGAAGAGCTACGAGCTGCCTGACGGACAGGTCATCACAATCGGCAACGAGCGCTTCCGGTGCCCTGAGACCATGTTCCAGCCGTCCTTCATTGGTGAGATGTTTTCTGCGTATTAAAGAGGAACTTCAACTAAAAATGTCCTTGTTAAAAGCCATTTGTCTGTGGTTGGCAACTATAGTAATTCTAGTCCTGAAATCCACATTTCTATCCACTACTAAAATGGAGGCTGAATGTTTCCTCTTGGTAGAGGTCACACACAAGATGCACCCTCATTTATGTATTGATATGACTATTCATAGGTACTAAACACCCAATTTTTGGGGGGGTCAATTTTTGAAAATCAGCGGACAAAGGTTCCATTTGGCCACGAGTCGCTCTTTAATACATGTACAAATGTTCTTGTCTAGACAATGTTACTCAGATTAGTGACATCATTTACCACTACACAAACCATTTTCACAATCCTATGGAGCTCTGAGGTTCTTGCCAGTTGCGTGTTCACTGACCTTATTAAAAGAGCTGTACTTGTAGGCCTGTTCATTTCTGTTCCTAGGGCTGCCATCAACATGTACATGCTTGCTTTTGTAGGAATGGAAAGCACTGGAGTGCACGAGACCACCTACAACTCTATCATGAAGTGTGATGTGGACATCAGGAAAGACCTGTATGCCAACACTGTTCTCTCTGGTGGAACCACCATGTTCCCTGGCATCGCCGATAGAATGCAGAAGGAGATCAGTAGCTTGGCACCCCCTACTATGAAGATTAAGGTGGTCATTCATGTGTGATTCTGTGAATTTCAGCCCATGGGCATTCAGTGTGGCATCTCTTGACTAGCCCAAATTATTATTTTTTTCCCTCAGTTGATCTCTTTTTGGCTTCCCAAATACTCTCATAAGAAATCATGATCAGAAATCACATTTATTAATGTATTCTGCACTAAAACAACTTTAGTTGACCTCCCTGTTTTCCTAATGAATGTCTCATCTCCAGATCATCGCCCCTCCCGAGCGTAAATACTCTGTGTGGATTGGCGGCTCCATCCTGGCCTCTCTCTCCACCTTCCAACAGATGTGGATTTCCAAGCAGGAATATGAGGAATCCGGCCCGTCTATTGTCCACCGCAAATGTTTCTAACGCCTCGACTCTTAACCTCAGTGTTACTCCTTTCAGGGAGTCTGTTATTTCAGATGGCTCTCCTGTCCAGAAGCGAACACCTTGCCCCTATCCCCTAAGCATTTGTGTGGCTCTAAAATGATCAGATGAGTAGAAGTGAATTCCACCTATCCTAAACGGTAGAGATAAAGCCATATTGTTTCAGTTCTACATTGTGTCCTGGGGGGGGAGTGACAGGGTGGTTTCTGGGTAGGCGCAGTGTTAGGGCTGTGGCATTCTGTGTTGTATTTGTTACTATTAGTCGTGCAGTACCAGGTAACAGCTGCTCCTGGGCCATTGAATAAATGTCCACAGTAACCTGATACTCTGTGTAGTCTGTATTTACAACATTAAGGCTTGTTATAAATGTTCAGAACACATTTGTCACTTCTTTTTTGTTGTTATTTACTGATCATTTCATGGAATGATGTGGTTTGAGATTCTGACTTTGTCCACTGGGTGGCACTATTGCCTCATCTATCTACTGGAAAGTGAAATGTTTGACTTTCTTGTCATGGCAGCAGATGATGCCTTAATGCACAGGTGTCAAACTCATTCCACGGGGGGCCGAGTGTCTGCGGGTTTTCGCTCCTCCCTTGTACTTGATTGATGAATTAACATCACTAATTAGTTAGGAACTCCCCACACCTGGTTGTCTAGGGCTTTATTGAAAGGAAAAACCAAAAACCTGCAGACACTAGGCCCTCCGTGGAATGAGTTTGACACCCCTGCCTTAATGTATTTGTCATTGACTGGAACCCACTGCAGGTTAGAAATCAAATGGGTGAATCTAACGGTTTTCTCATTGTTATATTCTCTTGGTGAATCTCACGTTTATGGCTTCATCTCTCAGATCTTTGGGATGTGCTGGCCAGGTATGACATTCTTTCATCTCAGTATAGATGAAGGCACGTTGAAGCCACTTCTATAATGTACACTGAAAGCCCACTGTCTTTGACAGGAGTACATGCTAATAACAGAAGTAGCTGTTCTAATCACATCAGTGAGGACAATTTTATATCAGGGGGGTCTTGTCATAAAGCTTTGCAGGTGTGTTCACCAGTGCTAAAACACCTGACTAATTAAATCCCAGACTGAAGCAGGTGAGTTTACCCAAAGCCTGTTTTGACAGGTAACGCTGGTCAACTGGGTGGTACTTCATACGGCAGGCACATCTCAATTGAACTCGACACCAGGTCCACTGATTATCATTATCTAGACCTGGGACACCAGATGGGTGCAATTTAATGATCCTATAGAACAGCTCTAGGGTTAGTCCTGAAGTAAAACCTGCAGACTCCAGAACCACAGTTGGCGATCCCTGATTTACATGCACATGTCCACTAGATGGCAGTGCAGTCTTCTCATTCTGTCACATGACCTACACTGGTAGGGAGCAGGTGCTGCTTTCTCATTCTGTCACATGACTACACTGGTAGGGAGCAGGTGCTGCTTTCTCATTCTGTCACATGACCTACACTGGTAGTGAAGACAGTTTGAGGTCCAAACACTTGACACACCCTATCCCCTCAGCCCTCAAATTAAGTGGACACTTCTGATGTGTCATGACGTCTGAGTATACACTTGCACATTAAGGGGCGATGAAGGAATGGTTTTTAAATGGACCGCCCTTGCCTGAAAATTCGTCACTCGTTTATTCCGCCACCGGTAGCTTGTGGATGCTTTAAATGCGCTAGAGTAAATTATGAGTGCATGTCTACTTATATTAAATATATAATTAATATACGCCTACTGTATGATAGCTAGCAAATTAATTAGCTAAATAACGTTATCTGGCCTAGCTGGAACTTCTGGAGGGAAATGTTTAATTTTTACAATTTCAAAAACATTTACTTTTTACGAGACGTGTTTGTGCCGTCATGTGCATTAGTAGAACAATTTCTAACTGATTTACATTTGTTTTTACTTACACTTGTATGTTGACTCCATATTGGCGCTCACTTTTACATTTTTGGCGGACTTTTCTTAGCGGATGCACAATCGTCGTGAATTGAATTATGGGGAGCTTCAGGGCCCGGAGTGAACATAATTGTACACTCGCAACCTTGACTAAAAACGAGGGCTGAGGGGCTTACGTTACAAACTTCCCATGCTTGGCTAATCATTTGGACCGCCCTCCAAGAGGGTGATGGGGATTCACCCAAGGGCATAAGACGAGGGTGTGTCTTTTATGAGTTTGAACCGCAGCCAGTGCTGCCTTCACATCGCGTCACATGACCTACACTGGTAGTGAAGACAGTGCTGCCTTCACATTCTGTCACATGACCTACACTGGTAGTGAAGACTGTGCTGCCTTCACATTCTGTCACATGACCTACACTGGTAGTGAAGACTGTACTGCCTTCACATCCTGTCACATGACCTACACTGGTAGTGAAGACTGTGCTGCCTTCACATCCTGTCACATAACCTACACTGGTAGTGAAGACTGTGCTGCCTTCACATCCTGTCACATGACCTACACTGGTAGTGAAGACTGTGCTGCCTTCACATTCTGTCACATGACCTACACTAATAGTGAAAGTGCTGCCTTCACATTCTGTCACATGACCTACACTGGTAGTGAAGACAGTGCTGCTGTCACATGACCTACACTGGTAGTGAAGCCAGTGCTGCTGTCACATGACCTACACTGGTAGTGAAGCCAGTGCTGCTGTCACATGACCGACACTGGTAGTGAAGACAGTGCTGCTGTCACATGACCTACACTGGTAGTGAAGACAGTGATGCTGTCACATGACCTACACTGGTAGTGAAGACAGTGCTGCTGTCACATGACCTACACTGGTAGTGAAGACGGTGCTGCCTTCACGCCTTCACATTCTGTCACATGACCTACACTGGTAGTGAAGACAGTGGTGCTGTCACATGACCTACACTGGTAGTGAAGACAGTACTGCTGTCACATGACCTACACTGGTAGTGAAGACAGTGGTGCTGTCACATGACCTACACTGGTAGTGAAGACGGTACTGCTGTCACATGACCTACACTGGTAGTGAAGACAGTGCTGACTTCACATTCTGTCACATGACCTTCACTCTTGGAAGTGGAGAACGTGCTGCTATCACATGACCTACACTGGTAGTGAAGACTGTACTGTCTGAGCATGACCTACACTGGTAGTGAAGACAGTACTGCTGTCACATGACCGACACTGGTAGTGAAGACAGTACTGCTGTCACATGACCTACACTGGTAGTGAAGACGGTACTGCTGTCACATGACCTACACTGGTAGTGAAGACAGTACTGCTGTCACATGACCTACACTGGTAGTGAAGACGGTACTGCTGTCACATGACCTACACTGGTAGTGAAGACGGTACTGCTGTCACATGACCTACACTGGTAGTGAAGACAGTACTGTCTGAGCATGACCTACACTGGTAGTGAAGACAGTACTGCTGTCACATGACCTACACTGGTAGTGAAGACAGTACTGCTGTCACATGACCTACACTGGTAGTGAAGACAGTACTGTCTGAGCATGACCTACACTGGTAGTGAAGACAGTACTGCTGTCACATGACCTACACTGGTAGTGAAGACGGTACTGCTGTCACATGACCTACACTGGTAGTGAAGACAGTACTGCTGTCACATGACCTACACTGGTAGTGAAGACGGTACTGCTGTCACATGACCTACACTGGTAGTGAAGACAGTACTGCTGTCACATGACCTACACTGGTAGTGAAGACAGTACTGTCTGAGCATGACCTACACTGGTAGTGAAGACAGTACTGTCTGAGCATGACCTACACTGGTAGTGAAGACAGTACTGCTGTCACATGACCTACACTGGTAGTGAAGACGGTGCTAACTGAACATGACCTACACTGGTAGTGAAGACGGTGCTAACTGAACATGACCTACACTGGTAGTGAAGACAGTACTGCTGTCACATGACCTACACTGGTAGTGAAGACAGTACTGTCTGAGCATGACCTACACTGGTAGTGAAGACGGTGCTGTCTGGGAATGACCTACACTGGTAGTGAAGACGGTGCTAACTGAACATGACCTACACTGGTAGTGAAGACGGTGCTAACTGAACATGACCTACACTGGTAGTGAAGACGGTGCTAACTGAACATGACCTACACTGGTAGTGAAGACGGTGCTAACTGAACATGACCTACACTGGTAGTGAAGACGGTGCTAACTGAACATGACCTACACTGGTAGTGAAGACGGTGCTAACTGAACATGACCTACACTGGTAGTGAAGACGGTGCTGTCTGGGCATGACCTACACTGGTAGTGAAGACAGTGCTAACTGAACATGACCTACACTGGTAGTGAAGACGGTGCTAACTGAACATGACCTACACTGGTAGTGAAGACGGTGCTAACTGAACATGACCTACACTGGTAGTGAAGACGGTGCTAACTGAACATGACCTACACTGGTAGTGAAGACAGTACTGCTGTCACATGACCTACACTGGTAGTGAAGACAGTACTGCTGTCACATGACCTACACTGGTAGTGAAGACGGTGCTAACTGAACATGACCTACACTGGTAGTGAAGACGGTGCTAACTGAACATGACCTACACTGGTAGTGAAGACGGTGCTAACTGAACATGACCTACACTGGTAGTGAAGACGGTGCTAACTGAACATGACCTACACTGGTAGTGAAGACGGTGCTGACTGAACATGACCTACACTGGTAGTGAAGACGGTGCTGACTGAACATGACCTACACTGGTAGTGAAGACGGTGCTAACTGAACATGACCTACACTGGTAGTGAAGACGGTGCTGACTGAACATGACCTACACTGGTAGTGAAGACGGTGCTAACTGAACATGACCTACACTGGTAGTGAAGACGGTGCTAACTGAACATGACCTACACTGGTAGTGAAGACAGTACTGCTGTCACATGACCTACACTGGTAGTGAAGACGGTGCTGACTGAACATGACCTACACTGGTAGTGAAGACGGTGCTGACTGAACATGACCTACACTGGTAGTGAAGACGGTGCTAACTGAACATGACCTACACTGGTAGTGAAGACGGTGCTAACTGAACATGACCTACACTGGTAGTGAAGACGGTACTAACTGAACATGAGCTACACTGGTAGTGAAGACGGTGCTAACTGAACATGGGAGAACCTCAGTGGTTTAATCTAAACCCTTAGGGATCTTAGTCTACAACATGTTTTTTGGTGGCTGCATGTACCTAGAACTGATACTGTGTAGCGCTCATATTCATATCTGGACTGGAAGCCAGTTCCACTGCTTTATTTTTCATTGTTCCCCTTTAATCAGGTATTGATTTAGACCTGGGATACCAGGTGGGTGCCATTAATGATCAGGTAGAACAGGAAACCAGCAGTACTGCAGACCTCCAGTGTATGATTTGAATGCCCCTGCTGTATAGAATCATAGGTTAAATCGGGTGTCAAACTCAATCCACGGAGGGTCGAGTGTCTGTGGGTTTTTCTTTTTTCCTTTCAATTAAGACCTAGACAACCAGGTGAGGGGAGTTCCTTACTAATTAGTGACCTTAATTCATCAACCAATTACAAGGGAGGAGCAAAAACCCACAGACACTCGGCCTTCCGTGGAATGAGTTCGACACGTGTATGAAATCAATTTGGTTCACTGTAGTCTTTTGAAAGGGGCGGGAATTGCATGAACAACCAATCCATAGACAGTTTCACACCCAACTAGCTGTCTATTGTTTCCCATCCTTTTGAGGAAAATCCATGTAGCTTTGGCCCCTTGTGGGGTATGAGATCGTTGAGACAATTTGGTGAGTTCATTGATCAATAACAACATTTTCTCTAAAAAGGAGGTAAAGGATGAGTGAATTATCTATTGGATTTTACGTTTGGATAACAGCTCCAATTATGTGCTGATGTCATTGAATATTTAATTTAAACTTATTTCATCCCCAAACAATGATAGAATCATCCATAAATATCACCTGTGAATTAATAAAACAAAGCAATGGACAAATGGCATATCTGCTCTCAAATGCATTACTCCTCTGGATCTATGTAGGAATATTCTTGGTGACTAGTACCTCACTCATAGTTCCATATACACTATACCTACTGTCTAAAATGCTTTTAAAGGGAATTCAGTGTAATAATATCCCTTGGTATGTCAATCAACACAGAGGTCAACTCAAGTGAAGTGTGTGTAATTTGGGGCAGACCACAGGCATGTTACATTCCTACAGTACTACATATCATAACTGCTGATCAATTATGATTCATAATAACTTTGCTGTCTGTCAAGTTTGCAGGTATAAAAAGTACTTGTTACTGCTGTCTGATCCTAGATCAGTGTCTGAAAGGAGAATTAAGCTGGAGTTTGGGAATGACCTGTTTGTTTTATTTGTCGCCCTGAGTACCACACTGTGTGAGTGCATCCGTGTGCGTGTGTGTGTTTGAGCATGTATGCATGCATACGTGTGAGTGTGTGTGCGTGCATGTGTATATGTGTGTAGGCTAAGTGTGTGTGTGTGTGGTACTATAAAGTTGTATTGTTGACTTCTGGAATGCTCTAATACACCGTGGGGTTTGTGACCAGAGTGCTGGCAGATGAAGGTCTCAATGAGCTAATGAGGACAGTGGCTTTCTTCTCTCCTTAACACCCCTCTCTTCATCACTCTCTCCTGCTGGGTTACCCAACCACTGTGTTTGGAAGCCTGTGTGCGTTACCAATTTCATCTTATTTTCATTATTTGTCTTGATCCCTCTCAGTCTCTCTCTCTCTCTCTCTCTGAAAGGTAAATGACACCTTGAATGTGAGACCAGAATATTCATAGGGAGAATCTCAATTGCATTTCCTCACGCCCCCCCCCCCCCACCACCTATTCAAAACCCATTGGATGAGAAGGTCAGAAGGGAGGGACCTCGGAACTTATCATCCAATGTTCTGACCTTCTCATCCAATGGGTTTTCAGAAGGAGGCGAGGAGGTAGGAAGCCAGGAATAAAGGAAATACAATAGAGGTTCTATGCCTCCTCTCCTCTTCCATCTGTAAGCTTGTAGCCCCTCCAACGGCCACCCCTGTAGACCAGCAGGACCAGCAGGCAGGACCAGCAGGCAGGACCAGCAGGCAGGACCAGCAGGCAGGACCAGCAGGACCAGAGGAGGACAAATGTGTTGAGATGTGCTGTTGCTTAGGCCAGGATTCAATCTGGACCGTGGAAGATCCACGTTGTAGCGCGGTTGACATTTAAAGGTCATTTCAGATTGAGACGCCATCTGCAGCGTTTACCTTGAATGTGATCTCCTCGACTGCACTAACATTGGGAGATGGGATTAAAAGGGCTTCTTTGGCTGGGATTCTCCCTCCTTAGCATGTCTGTGGTCTGTGACTCTATTACCCAAGGTGTTCATTCATTTACAGGATGGCCCTCCCACAAGCCTGTTAAAGGCTCACCCAGCCCAGACCCACGCACAAATCCACTCATGCTCTCTACCTGTTTAAATTGCAGTCATTTAAATTAGCCTCCGTAAATGTCAACTCTTTTAATGCCAAGTTGTAACAGCAAATTGTTTTGCGAGCTGTCATTAGTTTTTATCGTACTCCAACTTGTTAAAACCTTTTTTCCTGTCTAGCGTGTAAAGCACAGACGTG
>NW_024061485.1:67500-85000 GCF_016432855.1 Salvelinus namaycush
GGTCACAGAGACATGGTGCTGGTTCTACTGTAGGGAGGTCACATAGACATGATGCTGGTTCTCCTGTAGGGAGGTCACAGAGACATGGTGCTGGTTCTACTGTAGGGAGGTCACATAGACATGGTGCTGGTTCTACTGTAGGGAGGTCACAGAGACGTGGTGCTGGTTCTACTGTAGGAAGGTCACAGAGACATGGTGCTGGTTCTACTGTAGGGAGGTCACAGAGACATGGTGCTGGCTCTCCTGCTTTTAAAATGTTCCGTTTTGGTGGTCAGTGACCTGTAGCACCTACCAGAGGGTAGGGGCTGAATGAGATAATTGGCTGGATGGGAGGGGTTGTTGATGATTTTTCTCTGCACTTTGGAGGTGTGCTTGGTGTACAGGGAGCTCATAGAGGGAAGGTCCCAGCCAGTGGACTTTGAGGCTTTCAACACAACCCTCTCTAGTCTGATCTTTGAGGCTTTCGACACAACCCTCTCTAGTCTGATCTTTGAGGCTTTCCACACAACCCTCTCTAGTCTGATCTTTGAGGCTTTCCACACAACCCTCTCTAGTCTGATCTTTGAGGCTTTCCACACAACCCTCTCTAGTCTGATCTTTGAGGCTTTCGACACAACCCTCTCTAGAATTGTAAAGAATCTGTCAGGGTTAGTGGTTGGTCAGTGATTATGACGGGCTCCTTGGAGTTCTTTCTTATTCTGTAGTCTTTGACTGTCTCTGTGGTCGTTGTCCTTACACCACGTCACCGCCCGAGCCACTTCACGGCAGTACTGTGTTAGCAGGCCTCTAGCAGGCCTCTGGTCAGAACAGTAGCATGCAGCGGGACAGCAGGGGAAAACATCCCAAACATTACACGCTGAGGATCGTACCTGTCCTTTCTAGTTTGTAGAGCCTTGATCTACTGTGAATGGGAATGATGTTACTACTGCCATCTGAATGATGCTTCTACTGCCATCTGAATGATGTTACTACTGTCATCTGAATATTGTTACTACTGCCATCTGAATGTTGTTACTACTGCCATCTGAATGATGTTACTACTGCCGTCTGAAAGATGTTACTACTGCCATCTGAATGATGCTTCTACTGCCATCTGAATGATGTTACTACTGCCATCTGAATGTTGTTACTACTGCCATCTGAATGTTGTTACTACTGCCATCTGAATGATGTTACTACTGTCATCTGAATATTGTTACTACTGCCATCTGAATGTTGTTACTACTGCCATCTGAATGATGTTACTACTGCCATCTGAATATTGTTACTACTGCCATCTGAATGTTGTTACTACTGCCATCTGAATGTTGTTACTACTGCCATCTGAATGATGTTACTACTGCCATCTGAATGATGCTTCTACTGCCATCTGAATGATGTTACTACTGCCATCTGAATGATGTTACTACTGCCATCTGAATGATGCTTCTACTGCCATCTGAATGATGTTACTACTGCCATCTGAATATTGTTACTACTGCCATCTGAATGATGTTACTACTGTCATCTGAATATTGTTACTACTGCCATCTGAATGATGTTACTACTGTCATCTGAATATTGTTACTACTGCCATCTGAATGTTGTTACTACTGCCATCTGAATGATGTTACTACTGCCATCTGAATGATGTTACTACTGCCATCTGAATGTTGTTACTACTGCCATCTGAATGATGTTACTACTGCCATCTGAATATTGTTACTACTGCCATCTGAATGTTGTTACTACTGCCATCTGAATGATGTTACTACTGCCATCTGAATATTGTTACTACTGCGGTCTGAATGATGTTACTACTGCCATCTGAATGATGTTACTACTGCCATCTGAATGATGTTACTACTGCCATCTGAATGTTGTTACTACTGCCATCTGAATGTTGTTACTACTGCCATCTGAATGATGTTACTACTGCCATCTGAATGTTGTTACTACTGCCATCTGAATGATGTTACTACTGCCATCTGAATGTTGTTACTACTGCCATCTGAATGTTGTTACTACTGCCATCTGAATGATGTTACTACTGCCATCTGAATGATGTTACTACTGCCATCTGAATGTTGTTACTACTGCCATCTGAATGTTGTTACTACTGCCATCTGAATGATGTTACTACTGCCATCTGAATATTGTTACTACTGCCATCTGAATGTTGTTACTACTGCCATCTGAATGATGTTACTACTGCCATCTGAATGTTGTTACTACTGCCATCTGAATGATGTTTCTACTGCCATCTGAATATGGTTACTACTGCCATCTGAATGTTGTTACTACTGCCATCTGAATGATGTTATTACTGCCGTCTGAAAGATGTTACTACTGCCATCTGAATGATGTTTCTACTGCCATCTGAATATGGTTACTACTGCCATCTGAATGATGTTACTACTGTCATCTGAATGATGTTACTACTGCCGTCTGAAAGATGTTACTACTGCCATCTGAATGTTGTTACTACTGCCATCTGAATATGGTTACTACTGCCATCTGAATGATGTTACTACTGCCATCTGAATGATGTTACTACTGCCGTCTGAAAGATGTTACTACTGTCATCTGAATGATGTTTCTACTGCCATCTGAATGATGTTACTACTGCCATCTGAATGATGTTACTACTGCCATCTGAATGATGTTACTACTGCCATCTGAATGATGTTACTACTGCCATCTGAATATTGTTACTACTGCCGTCTGAATGATGTTACTACTGCCGTCTGAATGAAGTTACTACTGCCGTCTGAATGATGTTACTACTGCCGTCTGAATGATGTTACTACTGCCGTCTGAATGATGTTACTACTGCCGTCTGAATGATGTTACTACTGCCATCTGAATGTTGTTACTACTGCCATCTGAATGTTGTTACTACTGCCATCTGAATGATGTTACTACTGCCGTCTGAATGATGTTACTACTGCCGTCTGAATGATGTTACTACTGCCGTCTGAATGATGTTACTACTGCCGTCTGAATGATGTTACTACTGCCGTCTGAATGATGTTACTACTGCCATCTGAATGATGTTACTACTGCCATCTGAATGATGTTACTACTGCCATCTGAATGATGTTACTACTGCCATCTGAATGTTGTTACTACTGCCGTCTGAATGATGTTACTACTGCCATCTGAATGATGTTACTACTGCCATCTGAATGATGTTACTACTGCCGTCTGAATGATGTTACTACTGCCGTCTGAATGATGTTACTACTGCCGTCTGAATGATGTTACTACTGCCGTCTGAAAAATGCTACTACTGCCGTCTGAAAGATGTTACTACTGCCGTCTGAAAGATGCTACTACTGCCATCTGAAAGATGCTACTACTGCCATCTGAATGTTGTTACTACTGCCGTCTGAAAGATGCTACTACTGCCATCTGAAAGATGCTACTACTGCCATCTGAATGATGTTACTACTGCCGTCTGAATGTTGTTACTACTGCCATCTGAATGATGTTACTACTGCCATCTGAATGATGTTACTACTGCCATCTGAATGATGTTACTACTGCCATCTGAATGATGTTACTACTGCCGTCTGAATGATGTTACTACTGCCATCTGAATGATGTTACTACTGCCATCTGAATATTGTTACTACTGCCATCTGAATGTTGTTACTACTGCCATCTGAATGTTGTTACTACTTCCATCTGAAAGATGTTACTACTGCCATCTGAATGTTGTTACTACTGCCGTCTGAATGATGTTACTACTGCCATCTGAATGATGTTACTACTGCCATCTGAATGATGTTACTACTGCCGTCTGAATGATGTTACTACTGCCGTCTGAATGATGTTACTACTGCCGTCTGAATGATGTTACTACTGCCGTCTGAAAAATGCTACTACTGCCGTCTGAAAGATGTTACTACTGCCGTCTGAAAGATGCTACTACTGCCATCTGAAAGATGCTACTACTGCCATCTGAATGTTGTTACTACTGCCGTCTGAAAGATGCTACTACTGCCATCTGAAAGATGCTACTACTGCCATCTGAATGATGTTACTACTGCCGTCTGAATGTTGTTACTACTGCCATCTGAATGTTGTTACTACTGCCATCTGAATGATGTTACTACTGCCATCTGAATATTGTTACTACTGCGGTCTGAATGATGTTACTACTGCCATCTGAATGATGTTACTACTGCCATCTGAATATTGTTACTACTGCCATCTGAATGTTGTTACTACTGCCATCTGAATGTTGTTACTACTGCCATCTGAATGATGCTTCTACTGCCATCTAAATGATGTTACTACTGCCATCTGAATGATGTTACTACTGCCATCTGAATATTGTTACTACTGCCATCTGAATGATGTTACTACTGTCATCTGAATATTGTTACTACTGCCATCTGAATGTTGTTACTACTGCCATCTGAATGATGTTACTACTGCCATCTGAATGATGTTACTACTGCCATCTGAATGTTGTTACTACTGCCATCTGAATGATGTTACTACTGTCATCTGAATATTGTTACTACTGCCATCTGAATGTTGTTACTACTGCCATCTGAATGATGTTACTACTGCCATCTGAATATTGTTACTACTGCCATCTGAATGTTGTTACTACTGCCATCTGAATGATGTTACTACTGCCATCTGAATATTGTTACTACTGCCATCTGAATGTTGTTACTACTGCCATCTGAATGTTGTTATTACTGCCATCTGAATGTTGTTACTACTGCCATCTGAATGATGTTACTACTGCCATCTGAATGTTGTTACTACTGCCGTCTGAATGATGTTACTACTGCCGTCTGAATATTGTTATTACTGCCATCTGAATGTTGTTACTACTGCCATCTGAATGATGTTACTACTGCCATCTGAAAGATGTTACTACTGCCATCTGAATGTTGTTACTACTGCCATCTGAATGTTGTTACTACTGCCATCTGAATGATGTTACTACTGCCATCTGAATATTGTTACCACTGCCATCTGAATGTTGTTACTACTGCCATCTGAATGATGTTACTACTGCCATCTGAATGTTGTTACTACTGCCATCTGAATGATGTTTCTACTGCCATCTGAATATGGTTACTACTGCCATCTGAATGTTGTTACTACTGCCATCTGAATGATGTTATTACTGCCGTCTGAAAGATGTTACTACTGCCATCTGAATGATGTTTCTACTGCCATCTGAATATGGTTACTACTGCCATCTGAATGATGTTACTACTGCCATCTGAATGATGTTACTACTGCCGTCTGAAAGATGTTACTACTGCCATCTGAATGTTGTTACTACTGCCATCTGAATATGGTTACTACTGCCATCTGAATGATGTTACTACTGCCATCTGAATGATGTTACTACTGCCGTCTGAAAGATGTTACTACTGTCATCTGAATGATGTTTCTACTGCCATCTGAATGATGTTACTACTGCCATCTGAATGATGTTACTACTGCCATCTGAATGATGTTACTACTGCCATCTGAATGATGTTACTACTGCCATCTGAATATTGTTACTACTGCCATCTGAATGATGTTACTACTGCCATCTGAATGATGTTACTACTGCCATCTGAATGATGTTACTACTGCCGTCTGAATGATGTTACTACTGCCGTCTGAATGATGTTACTACTGCCGTCTGAATGATGTTACTACTGCCGTCTGAATGATGTTACTACTGCCGTCTGAATGTTGTTACTACTGCCATCTGAATGATGTTACTACTGCCGTCTGAATGATGTTACTACTGCCGTCTGAATGATGTTACTACTGCCGTCTGAATGTTGTTACTACTGCCGTCTGAATGATGTTACTACTGCCGTCTGAATGATGTTACTACTGCCATCTGAATGATGTTACTACTGCCGTCTGAATGATGTTACTACTGCCATCTGAATGATGTTACTACTGCCGTCTGAATGTTGTTACTACTGCCGTCTGAATGATGTTACTACTGCCATCTGAATGATGTTACTACTGCCATCTGAATGATGTTACTACTGCCGTCTGAATGATGTTACTACTGCCGTCTGAATGATGTTACTACTGCCGTCTGAATGATGTTACTACTGCCGTCTGAAAAATGCTACTACTGCCGTCTGAAAGATGTTACTACTGCCGTCTGAAAGATGCTACTACTGCCATCTGAAAGATGCTACTACTGCCATCTGAATGTTGTTACTACTGCCGTCTGAAAGATGCTACTACTGCCATCTGAAAGATGCTACTACTGCCATCTGAATGATGTTACTACTGCCGTCTGAATGTTGTTACTACTGCCATCTGAATGATGTTACTACTGCCATCTGAATGATGTTACTACTGCCATCTGAATGATGTTACTACTGCCATCTGAATGATGTTACTACTGCCATCTGAATGATGTTACTACTGCCATCTGAATGTTGTTACTACTGCCATCTGAATGTTGTTACTACTGCCATCTGAATGATGTTACTACTGCCATCTGAATATTGTTACTACTGCCATCTGAATGTTGTTACTACTGCCATCTGAATGATGTTACTACTGCCATCTGAATGTTGTTACTACTGCCATCTGAATGATGTTACTACTGCCATCTGAATATTTTTACTACTGCCATCTGAATGTTGTTACTACTGCCATCTGAATGATGTTATTACTGCCGTCTGAAAGATGTTACTACTGCCATCTGAATGATGTTTCTACTGCCATCTGAATATGGTTACTACTGCCATCTGAATGATGTTACTACTGTCATCTGAATGATGTTACTACTGCCGTCTGAAAGATGTTACTACTGCCATCTGAATGTTGTTACTACTGCCATCTGAATATGGTTACTACTGCCATCTGAATGATGTTACTACTGCCATCTGAATGATGTTACTACTGCCATCTGAATGATGTTACTACTGCCATCTGAATGATGTTACTACTGCCATCTGAATGTTGTTACTACTGCCATCTGAATGTTGTTACTACTGCCATCTGAATGATGTTACTACTGCCATCTGAATATTGTTACTACTGCCATCTGAATGTTGTTACTACTGCCATCTGAATGATGTTACTACTGCCATCTGAATGTTGTTACTACTGCCATCTGAATGATGTTTCTACTGCCATCTGAATATGGTTACTACTGCCATCTGAATGTTGTTACTACTGCCATCTGAATGATGTTATTACTGCCGTCTGAAAGATGTTACTACTGCCATCTGAATGATGTTTCTACTGCCATCTGAATATGGTTACTACTGCCATCTGAATGATGTTACTACTGCCATCTGAATGATGTTACTACTGCCGTCTGAAAGATGTTACTACTGCCATCTGAATGTTGTTACTACTGCCATCTGAATATGGTTACTACTGCCATCTGAATGATGTTACTACTGCCATCTGAATGATGTTACTACTGCCGTCTGAAAGATGTTACTACTGTCATCTGAATGATGTTTCTACTGCCATCTGAATGATGTTACTACTGCCATCTGAATGATGTTACTACTGCCATCTGAATGATGTTACTACTGCCATCTGAATGATGTTACTACTGCCATCTGAATATTGTTACTACTGCCGTCTGAATGATGTTACTACTGCCGTCTGAATGAAGTTACTACTGCCATCTGAATGATGTTACTACTGCCGTCTGAATGATGTTACTACTGCCGTCTGAATGATGTTACTACTGCCGTCTGAATGATGTTACTACTGCCGTCTGAACGATGCTACTACTGCCGTCTGAATGTTGTTACTACTGCCGTCTGAATGATGTTACTACTGCCGTCTGAATGATGTTACTACTGCCGTCTGAACGATGCTACTACTGCCGTCTGAATGATGTTACTACTGCCATCTGAATGATGTTTCTACTGCCGTCTGAATGATGTTACTACTGCCATCTGAATGATGTTACTACTGCCGTCTGAATGATGTTACTACTGCCATCTGAATGATGTTACTACTGCCATCTGAATGTTGTTACTACTGCCGTCTGAATGTTGTTACTACTGCCATCTGAATGATGTTACTACTGCCATCTGAATGATGTTACTACTGCCGTCTGAATGATGTTACTACTGCCGTCTGAATGATGTTACTACTGCCGTCTGAATGATGTTACTACTGCCGTCTGAAAAATGTTACTACTGCCGTCTGAAAGATGTTACTACTGCCGTCTGAAAGATGCTACTACTGCCATCTGAAAGATGCTACTACTGCCATCTGAATGTTGTTACTACTGCCGTCTGAAAGATGCTACTACTGCCATCTGAAAGATGCTACTACTGCCATCTGAATGATGTTACTACTGCCGTCTGAATGTTGTTACTACTGCCATCTGAATGATGTTACTACTGCCATCTGAATGATGTTACTACTGCCATCTGAATGATGTTACTACTGCCATCTGAATGATGTTACTACTGCCATCTGAATGATGTTACTACTGCCATCTGAATGTTGTTACTACTGCCATCTGAATGTTGTTACTACTGCCATCTGAATGATGTTACTACTGCCATCTGAATATTGTTACTACTGCCATCTGAATGTTGTTACTACTGCCATCTGAATGATGTTACTACTGCCATCTGAATGATGTTTCTACTGCCATCTGAATATGGTTACTACTGCCATCTGAATGTTGTTACTACTGCCATCTGAATGATGTTATTACTGCCGTCTGAAAGATGTTACTACTGCCATCTGAATGATGTTTCTACTGCCATCTGAATATGGTTACTACTGCCATCTGAATGATGTTACTACTGTCATCTGAATGATGTTACTACTGCCGTCTGAAAGATGTTACTACTGCCATCTGAATGTTGTTACTACTGCCATCTGAATATGGTTACTACTGCCATCTGAATGATGTTACTACTGCCATCTGAATGATGTTACTACTGCCGTCTGAAAGATGTTACTACTGTCATCTGAATGATGTTTCTACTGCCATCTGAATGATGTTACTACTGCCATCTGAATGATGTTACTACTGCCATCTGAATGATGTTACTACTGCCATCTGAATGATGTTACTACTGCCATCTGAATATTGTTACTACTGCCGTCTGAATGATGTTACTACTGCCGTCTGAATGAAGTTACTACTGCCGTCTGAATGATGTTACTACTGCCGTCTGAATGATGTTACTACTGCCGTCTGAATGATGTTACTACTGCCGTCTGAATGATGTTACTACTGCCATCTGAATGATGTTACTACTGCCGTCTGAATGATGTTACTACTGCCGTCTGAATGATGTTACTACTGCCGTCTGAATGATGTTACTACTGCCGTCTGAACGATGCTACTACTGCCGTCTGAATGTTGTTACTACTGCCGTCTGAATGATGTTACTACTGCCGTCTGAATGATGTTACTACTGCCATCTGAATGATGTTACTACTGCCGTCTGAATGATGTTACTACTGCCATCTGAATGATGTTACTACTGCCGTCTGAATGTTGTTACTACTGCCGTCTGAATGATGTTACTACTGCCATCTGAATGATGTTACTACTGCCATCTGAATGATGTTACTACTGCCGTCTGAATGATGTTACTACTGCCGTCTGAATGATGTTACTACTGCCGTCTGAATGATGTTACTACTGCCGTCTGAAAAATGCTACTACTGCCGTCTGAAAGATGTTACTACTGCCGTCTGAAAGATGCTACTACTGCCATCTGAAAGATGCTACTACTGCCATCTGAATGTTGTTACTACTGCCGTCTGAAAGATGCTACTACTGCCATCTGAAAGATGCTACTACTGCCATCTGAATGATGTTACTACTGCCGTCTGAATGTTGTTACTACTGCCATCTGAATGATGTTACTACTGCCATCTGAATGATGTTACTACTGCCATCTGAATGATGTTACTACTGCCATCTGAATGATGTTACTACTGCCGTCTGAATGATGTTACTACTGCCATCTGAATGATGTTACTACTGCCATCTGAATATTGTTACTACTGCCATCTGAATGTTGTTACTACTGCCATCTGAATGTTGTTACTACTTCCATCTGAAAGATGTTACTACTGCCATCTGAATGTTGTTACTACTGCCGTCTGAATGATGTTACTACTGCCATCTGAATGTTGTTACTACTGCCATCTGAATGATGTTACTACTGCCGTCTGAATGATGTTACTACTGCCGTCTGAATGATGTTACTACTGCCGTCTGAATGATGTTACTACTGCCGTCTGAAAAATGCTACTACTCCCGTCTGAAAGATGTTACTACTGCCGTCTGAAAGATGCTACTACTGCCATCTGAAAGATGCTACTACTGCCATCTGAATGTTGTTACTACTGCCGTCTGAAAGATGCTACTACTGCCATCTGAAAGATGCTACTACTGCCATCTGAATGATGTTACTACTGCCGTCTGAATGTTGTTACTACTGCCATCTGAATGTTGTTACTACTGCCATCTGAATGATGTTACTACTGCCATCTGAATATTGTTACTACTGCGGTCTGAATGATGTTACTACTGCCATCTGAATGATGTTACTACTGCCATCTGAATATTGTTACTACTGCCATCTGAATGTTGTTACTACTGCCATCTGAATGTTGTTACTACTGCCATCTGAAAGATGTTACTACTGCCATCTGAATATTGTTACTACTGCCATCTGAATGATGTTACTACTGTCATCTGAATATTGTTACTACTGCCATCTGAATGATGTTACTACTGTCATCTGAATATTGTTACTACTGCCATCTGAATGTTGTTACTACTGCCATCTGAATGATGTTACTACTGCCATCTGAATGATGTTACTACTGCCATCTGAATGTTGTTACTACTGCCATCTGAATGATGTTACTACTGTCATCTGAATATTGTTACTACTGCCATCTGAATGTTGTTACTACTGCCATCTGAATGATGTTACTACTGCCATCTGAATATTGTTACTACTGCCATCTGAATGTTGTTACTACTGCCATCTGAATGATGTTACTACTGCCATCTGAATATTGTTACTACTGCCATCTGAATGTTGTTACTACTGCCATCTGAATGTTGTTATTACTGCCATCTGAATGTTGTTACTACTGCCATCTGAATGATGTTACTACTGCCATCTGAATGTTGTTACTACTGCCGTCTGAATGATGTTACTACTGCCGTCTGAATGATGTTATTACTGCCATCTGAATGTTGTTACTACTGCCATCTGAATGATGTTACTACTGCCATCTGAAAGATGTTACTACTGCCATCTGAATGTGGTTACTACTGCCATCTGAATGTTGTTACTACTGCCATCTGAATGATGTTACTACTGCCATCTGAATATTGTTACTACTGCCATCTGAATGTTGTTACTACTGCCATCTGAATGATGTTACTACTGCCATCTGAATGTTGTTACTACTGCCATCTGAATGATGTTACTACTGCCATCTGAATATGGTTACTACTGCCATCTGAATGATGTTACTACTGCCATCTGAATGATGTTACTACTGCCGTCTGAAAGATGTTACTACTGCCATCTGAATGATGTTTCTACTGCCATCTGAATATGGTTACTACTGCCATCTGAATGATGTTACTACTGCCATCTGAATGATGTTACTACTGCCGTCTGAAAGATGTTACTACTGCCATCTGAATGTTGTTACTACTGCCATCTGAATATGGTTACTACTGCCATCTGAATGATGTTACTACTGCCATCTGAATGATGTTACTACTGCCGTCTGAAAGATGTTACTACTGTCATCTGAATGATGTTTCTACTGCCATCTGAATGATGTTACTACTGCCATCTGAATGATGTTACTACTGCCATCTGAATGATGTTACTACTGCCATCTGAATGATGTTACTACTGCCATCTGAATATTGTTACTACTGCCGTCTGAATGATGTTACTACTGCCGTCTGAATGAAGTTACTACTGCCATCTGAATGATGTTACTACTGCCGTCTGAATGATGTTACTACTGCCGTCTGAATGATGTTACTACTGCCGTCTGAATGATGTTACTACTGCCGTCTGAATGATGTTACTACTGCCGTCTGAATGTTGTTACTACTGCCGTCTGAATGATGTTACTACTGCCGTCTGAATGATGTTACTACTGCCGTCTGAATGATGTTACTACTGCCGTCTGAATGATGTTACTACTGCCGTCTGAATGATGTTACTACTGCCGTCTGAATGATGTTACTACTGCCATCTGAATGATGTTACTACTGCCGTCTGAATGATGTTACTACTGCCATCTGAATGATGTTACTACTGCCGTCTGAATGTTGTTACTACTGCCGTCTGAATGATGTTACTACTGCCATCTGAATGATGTTACTACTGCCATCTGAATGATGTTACTACTGCCGTCTGAATGATGTTACTACTGCCGTCTGAATGATGTTACTACTGCCGTCTGAATGATGTTACTACTGCCGTCTGAAAAATGCTACTACTGCCGTCTGAAAGATGTTACTACTGCCGTCTGAAAGATGCTACTACTGCCATCTGAAAGATGCTACTACTGCCATCTGAATGTTGTTACTACTGCCGTCTGAAAGATGCTACTACTGCCATCTGAATGATGCTACTACTGCCATCTGAATGATGTTACTACTGCCATCTGAATGTTGTTACTACTGCCATCTGAATGATGTTACTACTGCCATCTGAATGATGTTACTACTGCCATCTGAATGATGTTACTACTGCCATCTGAATGATGTTACTACTGCCATCTGAATGATGTTACTACTGCCGTCTGAATGATGTTACTACTGCCATCTGAATGATGTTACTACTGCCATCTGAATATTTTTACTACTGCCATCTGAATGTTGTTACTACTGCCATCTGAATGTTGTTACTACTGCCATCTGAATGATGTTACTACTGCCATCTGAATGTTGTTACTACTGCCATCTGAATGATGTTACTACTGCCGTCTGAATGTTGTTACTACTGCCGTCTGAATGATGTTACTACTGCCATCTGAATGATGTTACTACTGCCGTCTGAATGATGTTACTACTGCCGTCTGAATGATGTTACTACTGCCATCTGAATGATGTTACTACTGCCGTCTGAATGATGTTACTACTGCCATCTGAATGATGTTACTACTGCCATCTGAATGATGTTACTACTGCCGTCTGAATGATGTTACTACTGCCGTCTGAATGATGTTACTACTGCCGTCTGAATGATGTTACTACTGCCGTCTGAAAGATGCTACTACTGCCGTCTGAAAGATGTTACTACTGCCGTCTGAAAGATGCTACTACTGCCATCTGAAAGATGCTACTACTGCCATCTGAATGTTGTTACTACTGCCGTCTGAAAGATGCTACTACTGCCATCTGAAAGATGCTACTACTGCCATCTGAATGATGTTACTACTGCCGTCTGAATGATGTTACTACTGCCATCTGAATGATGTTACTACTGCCATCTGAATGATGTTACTACTGCCATCTGAATGATGTTACTACTGCCATCTGAATGATGTTACTACTGCCATCTGAAAGATGTTACTACTGCCATCTGAATGTTGTTACTACTGCCATCTGAATGTTGTTACTACTGCCATCTGAATGATGTTACTACTGCCATCTGAATATTGTTACTACTGCCATCTGAATGTTGTTACTACTGCCATCTGAATGATGTTACTACTGCCATCTGAATGTTGTTACTACTGCCATCTGAATGATGTTTCTACTGCCATCTGAATATGGTTACTACTGCCATCTGAATGTTGTTACTACTGCCATCTTAATGATGTTATTACTGCCGTCTGAAAGATGTTACTACTGCCATCTGAATGATGTTTCTACTGCCATCTGAATATGGTTACTACTGCCATCTGAATGATGTTACTACTGCCATCTGAATGATGTTACTACTGCCATCTGAATGATGTTATTACTGCCGTCTGAAAGATGTTACTACTGCCATCTGAATGTTGTTACTACTGCCATCTGAATATGGTTACTACTGCCGTCTGAATGATGTTACTACTGCCGTCTGAATGATGTTACTACTGCCGTCTGAACGATGCTACTACTGCCGTCTGAATGATGTTACTACTGCCATCTGAATGATGTTTCTACTGCCATCTGAATGATGTTACTACTGCCATCTGAAAGATGTTACTACTGCCATCTGAATGTTGTTACTACTGCCATCTGAAAGATGCTACTACTGCCATCTGAAAGATGCTACTACTGCCATCTGAATGATGTTACTACTGCCGTCTGAATGTTGTTACTACTGCCATCTGAATGATGTTACTACTGCCATCTGAATGATGTTACTACTGCCATCTGAATGATGTTACTACTGCCATCTGAATGATGTTACTACTGCCGTCTGAATGATGTTACTACTGCCATCTGAATGATGTTACTACTGCCATCTGAATGTTGTTACTACTGCCATCTGAATGATGTTACTACTGCCATCTGAATGATGTTACTACTGCCATCTGAATGTTGTTACTACTGCCATCTGAATGATGCTACTACTGCCATCTGAATGATGTTACTACTGCCATCTGAATGATGTTACTACTGCCATCTGAATGATGTTACTACTGCCATCTGAATGATGCTACTACTGCCATCTGAATGATGTTACTACTGCCATCTGAAAGATGCTACTACTGCCATCCAAACTAAATCTGAGCTAGTCTTTAATATGGGGGCTGTGTATCACATCCCAGGTCCCCTAGACAACCCCTATCGTGAGCTCTGGCCCCTGTCTGGCTGTCTGTCTGTCTGTGTAGAAGTAGATACAAGTGTTCCTTGTTTCCCACACACCCATTGAGCCTAACTTCTCTGACAAAATGATGTCAATGTGTTTACAGAAGAGAAGTAGATGTACCAATCAGGCCCTTCTGTAGGTCTCTTCTAGTCATTTTCCCACTCTTGTCTTTTAGATTGTTTACAGAAGGAAGCGCTTGGCATTCTCTCATCTGGCATTGAGAAACCATGACTTGGCTTGGGTTTGTTAGCAGAGCATCATTCACAGTCCCAGTGCCTGTTTCACTCTAATTCATGCACTACTGAGATCCATTCTTCCCCCAATAAAAGACATTTAGTTGGTTGTTCAGTCTGTTTTTGATTACATCCTTGTTGGTGAGCAGAACAGGACCACAGTCCAGCAGCCGTCGCCTGAGGATTGGAGAATGGGGCCGATGCCACATCTACAGGCCAGATTTCAAGCCAGTACAGTAACTGTTGGGGTTTTCACTCAGTTGAACAATTCTCATTGCGTTCTTATGTTTGCCCAGCTGTAATGTAGGGTGCAGAGAGAAAGAGGATATTGATGTCTGAAGTGCAAACAGAAGGTGACACTTGACCTCAGAGAGGGAGGTGGCATGGTGTGAATAGTGCAGAATCTCCTGCGTAACTATTCCAATTGGTCGGTGCTGAAGTGCTAAGCCTATCGGGAGCCTTTGTGCCGTATAAGGCTTGTGTTCCCCTGAGCATGCGCCACCTGTCAACTTGTTTTAAGAAACGCAAGTGTTCTGTGTTCTGTGTTCTGTGTGTGTGTGTGTGTGTGTGTGTGTGTGTGTGTGTGTGTGTGTGTGTGTGTGTGTGTGTGTGTGTGTGTGTGTGTGTGTGTGTGTGTGTGTGTGTGTTTGTTTAAGTGCTTACAGAGACAGTGTGATGGTAGTCTTGGATGTTAGCAGGAGCTGAAAGTGCAGTATGTCTGAGAGTATTGTTCTAGAAGGGGGGGGGCAGTATGTCAGAGAGTATTGTTCTAGGAAGGGGGGGGGGCAGTATGTCAGAGAGTATTGTTCCATGAAGGGGGGAGGGGCAGGTGGGCAGTATTTCAGAGAGTATTGTTCTAGGAGGGGGGATGGGCTACTGGGCAGTATTTCAGAGAGTATTGTTCTAGGAGGGGGGATGGGCTACTGGGCAGTATTTCAGAGAGTATTGTTCTAGGAGGGGGAATGGGCAGTTGGGCAGTATTTCAGAGAGTATTGTTCTAGGATGGGGGGGGGGGCAGTATTTATGAGAGTATTGTTCTAGGGGGGGGGGGGGGGGGAGTATTTCTGAGAGTATTGTTCTAGGAGGGGGAGGGGCATGTGGGCAGTATTTCAGAGAGTATTGTTCTAGGAAGGGGGGGGTGCAGGTGGGCAGTATTTCTGAGAGTATTGTTCTAGGAAGGGGGAGGGGCAGGTGGGCAGATTCAGAACACCCAATAGGACTTTCACTTCTCCACTTACAGTAGTGATCCAAGAAAGGAATGTGTGTGTGCGTGTGTGTGTGATTACGTGCATGCACATTCACGTGCGTGTGTTTTCGTGTGTGTGTGTGTGTTTTCCAAGGGGGCCACCTGATCATATAACATCAAAGGCTGAAGAGCCGTCTGCCTCCTGTAGTCATTAAGTCCCTACGAGGGGCAGTAAATCAGCACTGTGTCTGCAGCAGCTGCTCTGATCACCTATTAACACTTCCAGAACGTGTGTGAGGACAGAGTGCTGTCTTGTAAGCTGATCCTATTGGACAGACCACTGATAAAGGCCATCTTAAACCCAGTACTCCGGCTCTGTGGTTTGGATACCAAAGGAAGTGGGAATCCAGGGGGTAGCGAGGAGGGGGGAAGTGGAGATGGAGAGGCGCTATCATTATGGACAACTGCCCCAAGCAGTTCAAGACAGATATGACGCTGTGGGTGTATTTATCAACTTTAAGCCACTGGACTCTCTGAGCCAAAGCCTCATCCCCCAGGTGGTTGGTGTGTTTAAACGTTAATACATTCAACGTCGTGGTGGGGGACTTCCTATGCGAATGCCTGCAAGATCTTCAACCAGGAAGACTGAGATATCAGTTTCTCTCACATATGACTGACTATGTTACTCTGTGATAAGGAAAGAGAAGAGGACATGTTGGCCATATCAAAGAGGTATTCTGGGATAGGGAAAGAAAAGAGGACATGTTGGACATATCAAAGAGGTATTCTGGGATAGGGAAAGAAAAGAGGACATGTTGGACATATCAAAGAGGTATTCTGGGATAGGGAAAGAGAAGAGGACATGTTGGACATATCAAAGAGGTATTCTGGGATAGGGAAAGAAAAGAGGACATGTTGGACATATCAAAGAGGTATTCTGGGATAGGGAAAGAAAAGAGGACATGTTGGACATATCAAAGAGGTATTCTGGGATAGGGAAAGAAAAGAGGACATGTTGGACATATCAAAGAGGTATTCTGGGATAGGGAAAGAAAAGAGGACATGTTGGACATATCAAAGAGGTATTCTGGGATAGGGAAAGAGAAGAGGACATGTTGGACATATGAAAGAGGTATTCTGGGATAGGGAAAGTAAAGAGGACATGTTGGCCATATCAAAGAGGTATTCTGGGATAGGGAAAGAAAAGAGGACATGTTGGACATATCAAAGAGGTATTCTGGGATAGGGAAAGAGAAGAGGACATGTTGGCCATATCAAAGAGGTATTCTGGGATAGGGAAA
>NW_024061485.1:90000-120000 GCF_016432855.1 Salvelinus namaycush
AGGCCCACCACCGCTGTGTCATTGGCAAACTTGATGATGGTGTTGGAGTCGTGCACGGCCACACGGCCATGCATAGCAAGAATAAAAAATGCACGACACGTTTAAGTATCTATGAACAGCCCTAGTCTAATAGGTTGTAGAAGGGTTGCCGTTAATTGCTCCAGTCTCACTGGCCTTGCCGGTTCAGAAGGAAGCCTGTAACAGCCCTAACAGCCACAGGCCCCTCTTCCTTATTTACGAGGTGTGGCTGCTTTTCCAGCTGTCCCACCACTTACACACGGGACAGTACGAGAGGGGGACTCAGGGTGTTTTATGACAGCCCATAACTTCTGGCCATTGTTGGTTCCCACAGGGCCAGGGGCCACTAACAGATTTTGTGCAGGTGACAGCATTGGAGGTTTGGAGGCCACTAGGGCTCATTCTGTCAAGTTTCCTCGGCGCCATTTTGTAACCTGTCGCCGACTGAGTGAAAGGGGGTATCCAAATGAGCGTGATCAAACACAGACCCTGAGAGGTGATAGAGGGCTATTAGGCAGCGTCCGGCAGGCGGATCCCCTTTGTGACTTCCAACAGGAGAGCTACACCCTTGAAGTGGTGTTGTGAGCCATCTCGTAAAGAACAGCTTTATAATTTCCCATGATAGCCTCACAACTCTGACTAGCAGTCGTCCACTATTATTAAAGTCCCGTAGCAGAGCGAAGCTACACAGCACAGCACCCACTGTGGGCCACTTACAGCAGACACAGCCAGGAGGCAAGAGTCCTCCCTCGACATGAGGAGCCTCCCTGGCAGACATCAGAGGCTTCATGATCTCTCACCAACATCCAACGGCTAGCCAATGTCAGTAAGGGACAGACTCTTACAGTGTGCTCTTGTTCTCTCTGTGCTATTTGCTTGGTTGAAGACCATTCCCTCTAGTGTACAAAACATTAAGCACATGTTGACTCCAATGCTTCCCACAGTTATGTCAAGTTGACTGGATGTCCTTTGGGTGGAGGACCATTCTTGATACACATAGGAAATTGTTGCGTGTGAAAAACCCAGCAGCGTTTCAGTTCTGGACACAAACCGGTGCACCTGGCACCTACAAACATACCCTGTTCAAAAATATTTTGTCTTGCTCATTCACCCTCTGAATGGCACATAGTGTTAGTAGCTCCCGAGTGGTGCAGCGGTCTAAGGCACTGCATCTCAGTGCTAGAGGCGTCACTACAGACCCTGGTTTGATTCCAGGCTGTATCACAACTGGCCGAGTACCATAGGGCGGCGCACAATTGACCCAGCGTCGTCCGGGTTAGGGTTTGGCCGGGGTAGGCCGCCATTGTAATTAAGAATTTGTTCTTAACTGACTTGCCTAGTTAAATAAACATAGACAATCCATGTCTCAATAGTCTCCAGGCTTAAACATCCTTCTTTCACCTGTCTCCTCCCCTTCATCTACACTGACTGAAGTGGATTTAAGTGACATCAATAGGGATCATAGCTTTCACCTGGATTTACCTGGTCAGTCTATGTCATGTTTTGTACACCCAGTGTATATATTTTATAGTTCATGTGTGGTTATTTTTATCTAAGAGAGTCACAATTACTAAAATAATCTGTTAATTTGTCATGTTGCTGGTATACAGATGATTGTGTTTACCAGAGATCTAAAATATTTGAGGTCCTAATCAAACCTTCATTCCCAGTATCCAGGCCTAAGGGCAAACTTCAGCTGGGTAGACATAGCATCATCCATAAACAGTACCAAATTTCTGTTTGTTCCCGGCTTTTTGTCCTTTGGTTCCCGTTTTTGGTCCTTCAGCAGCTATTCTCATCCATCTTTCAGCTGGAGTGGCTGAGTCTTAACAGAGGTGTAACAGTGAACAGAGTGGATGAGGGGAGATGGGAGAAGGGAGTCTGAAAAAATAAAACACAGACCTGTAAACAAAAAGAAAACACGCCAGAGCATACATGTCTTGCAGTTGTTATTGAGTCAACCAGACCTGGATTCAAATACTTGACTATTTCAATATTTGTATGCGAAAATATTATGTAAACATTAAGAGTATTTTCAAATTCATGCCAATACTTTGAAAATGTATATCCAAATACATTCCCATTTTCAACTACTTGTATAACAAAAAAATACATAAACGCTTCCTTAAAATATATTTTAAAGTAATTGAAATACGATTAATCGTATTTGTCAACACAGTGCCATATCATTGAATAAGCATGTAAGCACCAAATGTAGGGGAGAGACAGTAATCCTAACACAACTAACACTATAGACTAACACAACTAACATTATAGAAAAACACAACTAACACTATAGACTAACACTACTAATACTATAGACAAAAAATATAGCCTAAAACTACTAATAATATAGAGTAACACTACTAATACTATAGACTAAAAATATAGACTAACACTCTAGACTAACACTATAGACGAACACAACTAACAGTATAGACTAACACTACTAATACTATAGACTAAAAATATAGACTAACACAACTAACACTATAGACTAACAATACTAACACTGTAGACTAACACTACTAACAATATAGACTAACAATACTAACACTATAGACTAACACTACTAACAATATAGACTAACAATATAGACTAACACTATAGACTAACAATACTAACAATATAGACTAACAATATAGACTAACAATATAGACTAACACTATAGACTAACAATACTAACAATATAGACTAACAATATAGACTAACACTATAGACTAACAATACTAACAATATAGACTAACACTATAGACTAACAATACTAACAATATAGACTAACAATATAGACTAACAATATAGACTAACACTATAGACTAACAATACTAACAATATAGACTAACACAACTAACATTATAGACTAACTCTATAGACTAACACTATAGACTAACACTATAGACTAACACTATAGACTAACACTATAGACTAACTCTATAGACTAACACTATAGACTAACACTATAGACTAACTCTATAGACTAACACTATAGACTAACACTATAGACTAACAATATTAACACTATAGACTAACACTACTAACACTATAGACTAACACAACTAACACTATAGACTAACACTATAGACTAACACTACTAATACTATAGACTAACACTATAGACTAACACTACTAATACTATAGACTAACACTATAGACTAACACTATAGACTAACACTACTAATACTATAGACTAACACTATAGACTAACACTACTAATACTGTAGAATAAAACAAATACCATTATAGAATAACACAACTAAGACTATAGGCTAACACTATAGACTAACAATACTAACACTATGGACTAACACAACTAACACTACAGACTAACACAACTAACACTATATACTAACACTATAGACTAACACTATAGACTAACACTACTAATACTATAGACTAACACTATAGACTAACACTACTAATACTATAGACTAACACTATAGACTAACACTATAGACTAACACTACTAATACTGTAGAATAAAACAAATACCATTATAGAATAACACAACTAACACTATAGACTAACACTATAGACTAACGATACTAACACTATAGACTAACACAACTAATATTATAGAATAACACAACTAACACTATAGACTAACACTACTACCACTACTACCACTATAGACTACCACCACTACCATTTTAGACTACCGCTAATACCACTACTACCACTTCTACCACTATAGACTACTACTACCACTACTACCACTATAGACTGCCGCTAATACCACTACTACCACTACTACCACTATAGACTACCACTACTAACACTACTACCAATACTACCACTAGTACCACTACTACCACCACTACTATCTTAGACTACCACTAATACCACACCTACCACTACTACCACTTCTACCACTATAGACTACCACTACTACCACTATAGACTTCCACTACTACCACTACCACCCCTATATACTACCACTACTATCACTACCACCACTATAGACTACCACTACTACAACTACTACCACTACTACCAATATAGAATACCACTACTAACACTATAGACTACCACTACCACCACTACTGCCTGTAGACTACCATTACTACATCTACTAACGATATAGACTACCCCTACTACCACTACCAACACTATAGACAACCACTACTACCACTACAACCACTACTAACACTATAGACAACCACAACCACCACTACTACCACTACTAACACTATAGACTACCACTACTAACAATATAGACTACCACTACCACCACTACTACCACTACTAACACTATAGACCACCAAAACTACCACTACTAACACTAAAGACTACCACTACTACCACTACTACCACTACTAACACTATAGACTACCACTACTACCACTACTAACACTATAGACTACCAAAACTACCACTACTATTAACACTTTAGACTACCACTACAACCACTACTAACACTACTACCACTAATAACACAATAGACTACCACTACTACCACTATAGACTCCCACTACTACCACCACTACCACTATAGACTACCACTACTAACACTACCACCACTATAGACTACCACTACTACCACTATAGACTACCACTACTAACACTACTACAACTATAGACTACCACTAATAACACTACTACCAATATTACCACTACTACCACCATAGACTACCACTAATACCACTATAGACTCCCACTACTACCACCACTACCACTATAGACTACCACTACTAACACTACCACCACTATAGACTACCACTACTACCACTATAGACTACCACTACTAACACTACTACAACTATAGACTACCACTACTAACACTACTACCAATATTACCACTACTACAACTACTACCACTACTACCACCATAGACTACCACTACTACCACCACTACCATTTTAGACTACCACTACTACCACTATAGACTACCACTACTACCACTACTACCAGTATAGACTTTCACTACTACCACTACTACCACTATAGACTACCACACTACCACTATAGACTACCACTACTAACACTACTACAACTACTACCATTACTAACACTACTACCAATATATACTACCACTACTACCACTATAGACTACCTCTACTACCACTACTAACTCTATAGACTAACAATATTACCACTACTACCACAACTAACCCTGTAGACTACCACTACTACCATTACTAACTCTGTAGACTAACAATACTACCACTACTACCACAGCTAACCCTGTAGACTACCACTACTACCACTACTAAGAGTGTAGACTACCAGTACTACCACTGCTAACACTATAGACTACCACCACTACCACAACCACTAAAGCTATAGACTACCACTAATACCACTACTAACACCATAGACTACCACTACTACCATATCTAACACAATAGACTACCACTACTACCACTACTAACGCTATAGACTACCGCCACTACCACTACTACCACTGCTAAAACTATAGACTACCACTTCTACCACTATAGACTAAAACATAGACTACCACTTCTACCACTACTACCACTATAGACTAACACTATATACTACCTCTACTACCACTATGTACTACCACTACTACCACTATAGACTACAACTACTACCATTACTACCACTATAGACTAACACTATATACTACCTCTACTACCACTATAGACTACAACTACTACCACTACTACCACTATAGACTAACACTATATAGTACCTCTACTACCACTATGTACTACCACTACTACCACTATAGACTACCACTACTACCCCTATAGACTACCACTACTACCTCTACTACCACTATGTACTACCACTACTACCACTATAGACTACCACTACTACCCCTATAGACTACCACTACTACCTCTACTACCACTATGTACTACCACTACTACCACTACTAACACTACTAACACTATGCACTACCACTACTAACACTACTAACACTAGTAACGCTATGCACTACCACTACTACCACTACTACCACAACAGACTACCACTAGTAACACTAAGACTAGTAGAACGCAACGACAGTCGTCATTCACTCGTCAAAACCAAAACGAACCTTGAGAATTTAAAAATTATTTTTAAACACTGCCTAGAACTGGAATTGAACCCCCAATGTTCGGAGCCGTACTCAGTGTTCCCCAACCTTTTTCGGTTACTGTTCCACCAACTGAATTCTGCTCTTTCCAGAGTACCCCTGTCGTACCCCCTTGTGCATTTTAGCAGTAGACCTATGGTTTCATGAGTCTTCTCAAGTACCTGCAGTGGATAGGCCAAGTTCCCCCAGGGGTCCCACTGTGGGAACCACTGTACTAGATGTTAACAAGCACACGCATTGCCCTAGTGGACAAGTAATTGGCATGTAAATACATAGACTTGCCTTCACATAACTTCATCATCGTAAAAGCGGTAACCCCCCCTCAATCCCCAGCTGGTCAGTGGTCAGACAGGGTCAGGCAGGGGTCGAGACATTTATGGGGTGTGGATATTTGTGCAGTGTAGCATTCCTTCTGTTGACACCCAGCAACGCTCTCTGAGACGAGCCTGCATACAGAGTGAGAAGAGAGGGGAGGAGAAGAGTGGAGGGGAGGAGAGTGAAGGAAGAGGTAGGAGAGAAGATTGGTCTTCAAAATGTTTATCCAAATGCATTCCCATTTTAAATACTTCCTTAAAATGTATTTGAAAGTAATTGAAATACAATAAATAGTATTTCAACCCAGGTCTAGTGTCAATAGAGTGTCAACAGAGTGCTACATCATTGCATAAGCATGTGAACATCATATGTCGCGAGGAGAGACAGTAATCCCATATAATGCTGTGGAAAGCTCAGCTAGCATAGCCGATACAGAATCTGTACAAGCCACTGGTAATGAGCAACAGAGAGATGGATTAGGGGTGCCATGGCTGGATCTAGACCATGGCAGGAGAAACAAGTGTTAGACTAACACTACAGACTAACACTATGAACTAACACTATAGACTAACACTATGGACTAACACTATAGACTAACACCATAGACTAACACTATAGACTAACACTATAGACTAACACTATAGACTAACACTATAGACTAACACTATAAACTAACACTATAGACTAACACTATAGACTAACACTATAAACTAACACTATAGACTAACACTATAGACTAACACTATAAACTAACACCATAGACTAACACTATAGACTAACACTATGGACTAACACTATAGACTAACACCATAGACTAACACTATAGACTAACACTATAGACTAACACTATAAACTAACACTATAGACTAACACTATAGACTAACACTATAGACTAACACTATAAACTAACACTATAGACTAACACTATAGACTAACACTATAGACTAACACTATAGACTAACACTATGAACTAACACTATAGACTAACACTATGGACTAACACTATAGACTAACACCATAGACTAACACTATAGACTAACACTATAGACTAACACTATAAACTAACACTATAGACTAACACTATAGACTAACACTATAAACTAACACTATGGACTATTAGGAGGACGATACTTTATTTGTAGAGTTAAAAAATAACTTGTGGGAGATTTGTCCAAATTTACACACACACACACACACACACATATGTTAAGATTCTGTAGGAGTTGTGTGCTTCAGTCTCTCTTGGTTGAATACATTCCCAGTCAGAGTCCGTGTTTGAATGATACATTTGCCACGTTCACTTCCTCCAGCACCTTGCTGAGTCACCCTGTCAAGCAGTAACACTATTCATTTTATTAAAGGAAAGATTCACCCATTTTGAACATTTATATTGTTTTTGTACATCTCTGAGTGATGTTCTATTGATTCCCGGGGTCATTTCAAGTTTTCATGTGTATCTGAGCTGTTGCCGTTAAAGCAGGCAGAAATGTGTCTGGTATGATGTAGCATTGAGATGAAGTCTCTCTCACTACACTGGAAGTTAATAGGAGTACGACTTACGAATAGGAGTAGACTCCTAAATTGATAGTGGAGTTTGTTTAGCCGATTTTACAGCAAACTAGCCACTTCACATGCAGATATTGACTTTGGTATTATTGTGTGTAGCTACGTTTGTTAGCTAGCTATCTAGCCAGCCCATAGAGAGCATTCCATTGTGGGTTTTGTACTTGACTTGAGCCGTAACAGATTTCCACAACGATTTTCACATGTTGCTACCAACCTTATTATAATGACAAAATGAAAAGAAATCACAAAAAATATTGTTCTCACGTATTAGTGTTATTTAACACTGTAAATTATAAGAATTAGTGGTTTTGGGTGGATTTTTTGTTACTCAAGCAAATGGTTTTAATCCCCAAAAATAAGCATATATTTTTACACATTTATTTAAAAGAAATATACGTTTTTGTATGTTTTTCCCGGGTTGAACAGTTATTGTTATCCATTTCATCTATAGCAACAGGAGAAGTTTTTGTTATTCATTCAAAGTGTTTTGTTTCTGTGATACTTAGTCTGAGAAATTGGCGAGTGAGCTCATCTGACATACCGGTACCATGTACGATGGCCACCAATATGGGTCATATAGGCACCATTATTATACAAAAGAGAGATTTTATTTTCGTTCCTCCATATTAACACAGAAGATATGGTAAATTGTGTTTTATGTCGGTAACTAGTTGCTTGACAAAGTCCAGAAAAAGTGTTTAGAAATGGAAGCTTTTGACCACTTGTGGACAAAATGGATCACTCTTTGTGCTTTTAGGGTTGTATAACAAAATGTACTGCAGGCTACTAAGATTTATATTCAAACACATGTTGTCATGAAGTTACCCAAGCCTGTAATGAACTCAAAGGTCTTTGTTTTGATTTTATATCTTTGGAGCACAGAGAGGTGACTTGAGGCGCCTCTCCCACCCCTTTGGTGATTACCCTCCACCCTTCACCCTTCACCCTCCACCCCCACGGTGATTCGGCCAGCCAGATCCTACCACCCCTACAGTGATGACGCAGAGCGAGCCCTGGCCTGGACATGGGACAGTGGCCATGGTTAGCACACAAAGGGCTGCTCACAGTAAACAGCAGACAGTGTTTGTGTTCACTGGGGGCCACTGGTGGAGATTGTGATGACTGATGTCTCATTAACCCCGTCTGAGCCAGGGTGGGGGAGGTCTGGGCCAGGGGGGAGTGGAGGAGTTGGGGGGAGGGAAATGTGGCGCTGGACCCCCAGGCCCCTCAGAGAGAAAGGTCAGTGACCCATATTGTGCCCACCCTCCGGTAATGACAGCGAAGTTATCTCACTTGAGTCTGGTGACGGAGATTGTCTTTGTCAAGTTGTCGAGGAAACGCACAAATGTGCAGATATGGTAGATCTATGTATGGCTGGTGGGATGTGGGATGTGGGTGACACCTTAGCTTGGACCTTGAGGCAGTGCTGAGAGCAGAACAGAGGGAAAGCACTGACTGACTGAGTACTGAACAGTTTTAACTCAATTGTTAGAACTGTATGTGCAAATCCACGGGTCTTCAGTGTGGTGATAACTGACTGAGAAAGAGGAATCTCAAACAGACACTCCTCCAGGGTTGGGGTTAATTCCACAAATTTGATTCTAATTCAATTCCCTCTCCCTGTAAATTCCATTTAATTCAATTCAAATTCCAGGTCAGATTTGGAATTCAGAGATAATTCAATTCCTCTCAATTCCAATGTTAGGTAAATTCCAATAATTCAATTCCCAATTCAATATTATCCCCAACAATTCCACAAATTCCCATTCCAATTAAATTCCCCCAGGGTTTCAGGCTGATCATGTCACGGTTCAGGCAGCCTAGATACAGTATACTGGAATTATAGAGGTACAAGTTAAAATTATTTAAAATAAAAAGTCCAAGTCCAATTCAATTCCAATTCCAAAACTTGAACATTGTTGAAATTCAAATTGATTTCAACGTAAATTCTCCAGTTCATGAGTGAATTGAAGAATTTAATTGGAATTTCAAATTAAATTGGGATTGACCCCAACCTTGCACTCATCATACTGTGAGTACACTATTCACTGCATCCGTGTTAGTCATGGAACGTGGTGCAAGGCACTCCAGATTCCACCATAGAGCACCCTTCTCATTGGTCGAAACAGAGCAGTCTCACCAGCACCAACGATCAAGATTTCTTTGGCCAATAAAGGACAGCACAAGCGGCTAATTCATATTGTTATCAAAGAATTCACCAAGAAAAATTATTAATTATCATCCAGACATAGGTGCCGGACATAGGTGTATAAATTAGCAATACAAATAATACGTCGTTTTAAGTTGTGATATTTATTCATAACCCAGATAAAAAAATCTTGATACTAAAACAGTTTTTACAGATTTATATTATTAAAGTATTTATTTGTAAAACATTTACCCCCAAACTTGCTATACACATCTACATGTCTTTATAACATTGATAGCAGGAGAAAATTCAATTTAACAATATTAAAATAATAACCATAACAAACATAATGTGTCAAAATGATGTTAATATTTACCGTAACAACTCTCTGAGAGACTGCATACCTTTCACACCTTATATTTCCCTTCCCTTATAACCAAAAGTGAGTCGAAAAGGAAGATGCTCCTGCATCCTGATTTTCTTTGGCCCATGAGCCTTTGCAATATTCTGCCCAATCACTGAACTTCAATGCAACTTCTCTGAGCCATCTTAGTATATAGCACCTGGCCTCCAAACAAAATGCTAAGGCTGTCTTTCTCGCTAGACAAGTGAAGACACGGGAGTTCCAAAACTACATTCTAATTTCATCATATCCAGTGGCCTCTAACAGGCATGCAGTATCTTACACGCAAGCACACGCAAACATACATACGCATGCACACGCAAGCACACACAAACATACATACGCATGCACATACAAACATACAAACACACACACACACAAACATCCCAGCCACACAAACACACACATCTCGGCCTTAGACCGTTAAAAAATGTGGCTTGAAACAAATGGGAGGTCAATCTTTCAGGAAGTTAGGGTCACAGACACTGAAGACCCTGAGATGGAGCTTTCCCCTTCTTTTTTGAACCTTTATTTAACTAGGCAAGTCAGTTAAGAACAAATTCTTATTTACAATGACGGCCTACCCCGGCCAAACCCTCCCCTAACCCGGACGACGCTGGGCCAATTGTGCGCCGCCCTATGGGACTCCCAATCACGGCCGGTTGTGATACAGCCCGGGATCTAACCCGGGGTGCAGAGTCATAGGTGGCGTTCCTGCCTGACTAAATTGCAGACACCTGCCAGATCTCAACACTCGTGTAGGTGTTTAACATATCTGCTAACCACATCATATGACATAGCAATCTGATGTCGGACTGTGGCGCATAACTAATGGTTGGTGCAATGAAACGTCTGCGATGTAGTCAGTCGTGCCACCGCAGACAGAGAGCAGGAGGGTCAGGTCCAAACATAGAGTTAATCAGAGACGTTTGTGGATGAGAATGTGTTCCTGTACTCCTTTTTACTGCGTGGCCTCTTCAAAGACCAAACTGTTATTAACTCATCCAAATGTGACATCACATGGAGAAACAACGGCTCGTTGTCATAGAGAGCTCATGGCTTGACGAGCAAACAGCAACATTGACAATAAATAAAGGTTGATGATGAGCAAATAAAAAACTGTAGGAACATAAAAATACAGTCAGGATTGCATATCAAAACGACAGAGACCGAGACAAAATGTATTTGGCACAAAATAAAACATTTAAAAGCAATATTTTGATTAAGTGAGACTTTTAAACTATATCCATTGCTTTGTGAATTTGATTGTCCTTCACCGTTAACATTGAGTGCATGTGTGTTCCTAATTAAGAGGCATGTCTATTAATTCATCAATAAACCCAACTGACGAATCTCCAACAAATTGTCAATATTCAAACTTTTTTTTTTATGTTGACAGTACCTTGAACTTGGTATGACCTTATCAGCCACCTGTTTCAGGTCACTGATGAATTTTGACCACAGGGACTTTGGACCTCACAGAGCTACAGGTACGTGTGCAAGAAAACCCATTGTCACAAAGCAAAGCCATATATGCACATAGGGGGATGTCTTGTATTCTCAGAGTGAGAAACAGTTTGATTATTAAGTTCCCAGTGATCTCTGAATAACACAGCTGCTTGATGTTCTTCGTAAGTACTACTTCAATAGTACTTCATGAAGATCTTACAGAGTAGAAGCTTTGGTTTTTACAGGTCAAAATGTGTACTTGAAGTATAGCGCTTCTATACACCTGCATATGCAGACCAACTCATTTTGAATTGAATAATGTGGAGAGCATGCCACAATGGCATACTTAAAGTGATGCCAGGGCAGTATTAGAATGTATTTCAATACCAATAAAAATAAATATATGTAAATATCTGTATTTCTCACTTGTTAATAGTATTCTTTTGTAACCCGTGAATGCAGTCCACGTGGATCTGCTATGTAGCGAGGAACAACTGAAAAGTACATAAATAAAGATGGTTATAAAACAAAATAACACATGTGGAAAGTAACACATTTAAGGACACATTTACACTTCAACAGGATGGCTCCTCTCTCTGAGAGACCTCTCCTGTCATATCCTTCTCTCATTTCTGTGCTCTCTCTCTCTCTCTCTCTCTCTCTCTCTCTCTCTCTCTGTCTCTCTCTCTCTCTCTCTGTCTGTCTGTCTGTCTGTCTGTCTGTCTGTCTGTCTGTCTGTCTGTCTGTCTGTCTGTCTGTCTGTCTGTCTGTCTGTCTGTCTGTCTGTCTGTCTGTCTGTCTGTTCTGTCTGTCTGTCTGTCTGTCTGTCTCAGCAGGGCATATGTAGTGCAACACTTTTACATCTTCAGCTCATCGTCCCAAAAAAAACACAAAGAGCCATATTCACCCCTCATAGAAAAATAAATCAATAAAAAAACATGGAAAGATACCTTTCATATATACTTCTATATAAAATAGTTGTTATATACATATAGACAACAACAACAACAAAAATAACAGATAATTGACCTGTACAGTATACACCTGATCCATAAGAGAGACAAGAGGTACTGAAGTGTATGGCTTGACTGGAAAAATTATTCCAAATATTTACATCTTTATCATCGATATCTTATACATATTTTAACATCCCTGGAATCACGAAGACGAACTATGGAGAGTACATCCCATACCTCACTCACTCACGCACTCAGCTGAAATGAGGCAACCACAGGCCTGTTCCGGAGGGACCTAATGGTGCCTTGAACTGTCCAATCCAAGCCTACGTTCAGCTCTAATTTGGTGACCTATGATGGGTGAGTGGTGTAAAGATGAGGTGTGAAACAGTCCCTCAAACATAACATCCTCAGTCTAAACTAAAGAGATGTTAAGTTGGACCAATGGAAAGTCAGTCTGGTCTCATTGACCTCCTGGATCCTGGTTGTTCAGGACCCAGATCTTTGTCTTCAGTTACCCAGTGAGGGTGTGAGCAGAATGGGGTTCACTGCTGTGAATGGCTACCTCCTCCCCTTCTTCTAACTAGACCCCAGTCTAGCAGCCATGTGTGTTGAGATATCCAGTGTAGACAGGGGACAGCCCTGCCTTGGCCCTGACGTCCACCACTAGTCAGCACTGACTAAGGCCAGGGGTCCTTCAGGCAAAGCCACAGGCACCTTGACCTTCACTTCCTCCAGGACTAACCCATCTGGGAACCCTCCTACGGACTGAGTCAGGCCATGGGCACCTTCAGGCAAAGCTGCGGGGACCTTCACCTTCATTTCCCATCAGATGGGTGGTTCAGTAGTATCCTAAGGACAAGATGTCCTCAGCTCAGCAGACGATGGCCACCCCCTCAGCAGTGAGCAGTTGACCGCTGGTAGGGTCGTAGGTGCCAGCCAGATAGTACAGGCCTTGGGTGGTCACGCTGCTGCTGAGTTTCTGGCCGCGGGCCATGTGCTCATACTCCTCGCGGCTCACCACCTGGCACTTGTGGGAGATTGTCTGGACGTCATTCTCGTCCTCGTGGCACGACTGATACAGAGCGTGCTGAGAGAGAGAGCGAGAGAGAGAGAGAGAGCGAGAGAGAGAGAGAGAACAGCAAACGTCAGTATTTTCAATCGACTTCAACTCTGAAACCATAATATGCTGAGATACCAAAAGACTATGACAGCTTGCTATCCCCTGTAATGTTACAGTATGGTCGCGTTTCAAACAGATTAACAACCTGTGCACTACGATTGGTATAATAACAGATGTTTTATTGCTTGTGAAACATCAAGGCACATTCCCAACTAAAATTCCCAAAATTCCCAGGTTTTCCAGAAATCCCAGTTGAAGGATGCCCAGTTCCTAAAACCTGGATTTTGCAGCCCAAATGGCAATAGAGTGGTCTAAACCTGAATGTGGATGTACCTTGCTGTCGCGGTGCCTCTTGCCCAACTTGGTCTCCTCTGGGTGGTAGAACCACTTGACCTTCACCACCATGCTGGAGCTCCACGATTCCCAGAAGTTCTCGATGCGGCCCACGTAGGGTAGGTGGGGCCGGCCGGCAGAGAGGAACATGGCACAGTCGCCCACTCGCACCACGTCCCTTCCCCGTACGATGGCCTTGTAGAACAGCTTCCTGGACTTCCCCTTCAGCCCCCGCCTCTGTGGAGACACAGGAACACTCAGAACACAGTCATGTCTAGGAACTAGGGGGATTCAATCCAACTCAGATAAACGTCCTGTTCAATACGATACACTTCTAAAAGACATTTCCCTGATGTTTTACGGAGATCACGTTGCTGTAAACTACGTGGCTGTCAGCTCAAGGAGAAATCCCCTTTAGAAGTCACCCTCAGTGCACAGGTTTAGAAGTCACCCTCAGTGCACAGGTTTAGAAGTCACCCTCAGTGCACAGGTTTAGAAGTCACCCTCAGTGCACAGGTTTAGAAGTCACCCTCAGTGCACAGGTTTAGAAGTCACCCTCAGTGCACAGGTTTAGAAGTCACCCTCAGTGCACAGGTTTAGAAGTCACCCTCAGTGCACAGGTTGATTGTGTTGGATTGAATACCAGTCTAGGCGTGCTTAAAGTCACCTGAAGTAGTTTGTAGCTCTGGTCAATAGTGCGGCTCTAAAGGTCATGTACCTCTGCTATGGAGGATTGGGAGAGAGTTAGGGTCTCATGTACCTATTGTATGGAGGATTGTGAGAGAGTTAGGGTCTCATGTACCTATTGTATGGAGGATTGTGAGAGAGTTAGGGTCTCATGTACCTATGATATGAAGGATTGGGAGAGAGTTAGGGTCTCATGTACCTCTGCTATGGAGGATTGGGAGAGAGTTAGGGTCTCATGTACCTCTGCTATGGAGGATTGTGAGAGAGTTAGGGTCTCATGTACCTCTGCTATGGAGGATTGTGAGAGAGTTAGGGTCTCATGTACCTCTGCTATGGAGGATTGTGAGAGAGTTAGGGTCTCATGTACCTATTGTATGGAGGATTGTGAGAGAGTTAGGGTCTCATGTACCTCTGCTATGGAGGATTGTGAGAGAGTTAGGGTCTCATGTACCTATTGTATGGAGGATTGTGAGAGAGTTAGGGTCTCATGTACCTATTGTATGGAGGATTGTGAGAGAGTTAGGGTCTCATGTACCTATGATATGAAGGATTGGGAGAGAGTTAGGGTCTCATGTACCTCTGCTATGGAGGATTGTGAGAGAGTTAGGGTCTCATGTACCTCTGATATGGAGGATTGTGAGAGAGTTAGGGTCTCATGTACCTATGATATGAAGGATTGGGAGAGAGTTAGGGTCTCATGTACCTATGATATGAAGGATTGGGAGAGAGTTAGGGTCTCATGTACCTATGATATGAAGGATTGGGAGAGAGTTAGGGTCTCATGTACCTCTGCTATGGAGGATTGTGAGAGAGTTAGGGTCTCATGTACCTCTGATATGGAGGATTGTGAGAGAGTTAGGGTCTCATGTACCTCTGCTATGGAGGATTGTGAGAGAGTTAGGGTCTCATGTACCTCTGCTATGGAGGATTGTGAGAGAGTTAGGGTCTCATGTACCTATGATATGAAGGATTGGGAGAGAGTTAGGGTCTCATGTACCTCTGCTATGGAGGATTGTGAGAGAGTTAGGGTCTCATGTACCTCTGATATGGAGGATTGTGAGAGAGTTAGGGTCTCATGTACCTCTGCTATGGAGGATTGTGAGAGAGTTAGGGTCTCATGTACCTCTGCTATGGAGGATTGTGAGAGAGTTAGGGTCTCATGTACCTCTGCTATGGAGGATTGTGAGAGAGTTAGGGTCTCATGTACCGATGATATGGAGGATTGTGAGAGAGTTAGGGTCTCATGTACCTATGATATGGAGGATTGTGAGAGGGTTAGGGTCTCATGTACCTATGATATGGAGGATTGTGAGAGGGTTAGGGTCTCATGTACCTCTGCTATGGAGGATTGTGAGAGAGTTAGGGTCTCATGTACCTCTGCTATGGAGGATTGTGAGAGAGTTAGGGTCTCATGTACCTATTGTATGGAGGATTGTGAGAGGGTTAGGGTCTCATGTACCTATGATATGGAGGATTGTGAGAGGGTTAGGGTCTCATGTACCTATGATATGGAGGATTGTGAGAGAGTTAGGGTCTCATGTACCTCTGCTATGGAGGATTGTGAGAGAGTTAGGGTCTCATGTACCTATTGTATGGAGGATTGTGAGAGGGTTAGGGTCTCATGTACCTATTGTATGGAGGATTGTGAGAGAGTTAGGGTCTCATGTACCTATGATATGGAGGATTGTGAGAGAGTTAGGGTCTCATGTACCTCTGAAATGGAGGATTGTGAGAGGTCTCATGTACCTCTGCTATGGAGGATTGTGAGAGGGTTAGGGTCTCATGTACCTATGATATGGAGGATTGTGAGAGAGTTAGGGTCTCATGTACCTCTGCTATGGAGGATTGTGAGAGGGTTAGGGTCTCATGTACCTCTGCTATGGAGGATTGTGAGAGGGTTAGGGTCTCATGTACCTATGATATGGAGGATTGTGAGAGAGTTAGGGTCTCATGTACCTCTGCTATGGAGGATTGTGAGAGAGTTAGGGTCTCATGTACCTCTGCTATGGAGGATTGTGAGAGAGTTAGGGTCTCATGTACCTCTGCTATGAAGGATTGTGAGAGAGTTAGGGTCTCATGTACCTATGATATGGAGGATTGTGAGAGGGCTTTAGGGTCTCATGTACCTCTGCTATGGAGGATTGTGAGAGAGTTAGGGTCTCATGTACCTATTGTATGGAGGATTGTGAGAGAGTTAGGGTCTCATGTACCTATTGTATGGAGGATTGTGAGAGAGTTAGGGTCTCATGTACCTATGATATGGAGGATTGTGAGAGAGTTAGGGTCTCATGTACCTATTGTATGGAGGATTGTGAGAGAGTTAGGGTCTCATGTACCTATGATATGAAGGATTGGGAGAGAGTTAGGGTCTCATGTACCTCTGATATGGAGGATTGTGAGAAAGTTAGGGTCTCATGTACCTATTGTATGGAGGATTGTGAGAGAGTTAGGGTCTCATGTACCTATGATATGAAGGATTGGGAGAGAGTTAGGGTCTCATGTACCTCTGCTATGGAGGATTGTGAGAGGGTTAGGGTCTCATGTACCTATGATATGGAGGATTGTGAGAGAGTTAGGGTCTCATGTACCTCTGCTATGGAGGATTGTGAGAGAGTTAGGGTCTCATGTACCTCTGCTATGGAGGATTGTGAGAGAGTTAGGGTCTCATGTACCTATTGTATGGAGGATTGTGAGAGAGTTAGGGTCTCATGTACCTATGATATGGAGGATTGTGAGAGGGTTAGGGTCTCATGTACCTATGATATGAAGGATTGTGAGAGAGTTAGGGTCTCATGTACCTATTGTATGGAGGATTGTGAGAGAGTTAGGGTCTGATTTCAACAGATTTTACTGATGCTATTAGATTGTACTATGTTAGGTAGGAGGATTGTGAGAGAGTTAGGGTCTCATGTACCTATGATATGGAGGATTGTGAGAGAGTTAGGGTCTCATGTACCTCTGCTATGGAGGATTGTGAGAGGGTTAGGGTCTCATGTACCTATTGTATGGAGGATTGTGAGAGAGTTAGGGTCTCATGTACCTATGATATGGAGGATTGTGAGAGAGTTAGGGTCTCATGTACCTATGATATGGAGGATTGTGAGAGGATTAGGGTCTCATGTACCTATTGTATGGAGGATTGTGAGAGAGTTAGGGTCTCATGTACCTCTGCTATGGAGGATTGTGAGAGAGTTAGGGTCTCATGTACCTATGATATGGAGGATTGTGAGAGGGTTAGGGTCTCATGTACCTCTGCTATGGAGGATTGTGAGAGAGTTAGGGTCTCATGTACCTATTGTATGGAGGATTGTGAGAGAGTTAGGGTCTCATGTACCTATGATATGGAGGATTGTGAGAGGGTTAGGGTCTCATGTACCTCTGCTATGGAGGATTGTGAGAGAGTTAGGGTCTCATGTACCTATTGTATGGAGGATTGTGAGAGGGTTAGGGTCTCATGTACCTCTGCTATGGAGGATTGTGAGAGAGTTAGGGTCTCATGTACCTCTGCTATGGAGGATTGGGAGAGAGTTAGGGTCTCATGTACCTCTGCTATGGAGGATTGTGAGAGAGTTAGGGTCTCATGTACCTATGATATGGAGGATTGTGAGAGAGTTAGGGTCTCATGTACCTATGATATGGAGGATTGTGAGAGAGTTAGGGTCTCATGTACCTCTGCTATGGAGGATTGTGAGAGGGTTAGGGTCTCATGTACCTATTGTATGGAGGATTGTGAGAGAGTTAGGGTCTCATGTACCTATGATATGGAGGATTGTGAGAGAGTTAGGGTCTCATGTACCTATGATATGGAGGATTGTGAGAGGGTTAGGGCAGGAATAGATTGGCATAACCTTAATGACCACAGAATTGTTCCGTTTAAAAAAAGATCAACCCCTGTCTCACCTGAGTGGGGTTCCCCGACCACCTCCACATCTGTCTTCCCGGTAGGAACGTGTTCATCTTGGGTCTTGGTCCTGCATCATCGGGGATAATCCTCTGCCTCTTCACCAGGTCTCTGGGGGGTTTGGAGGGGGACGAGCTGCCGCACTCCTTCCTTTTGAGAAGCTTGTTGTTGGCACTGTGGTCGTTGGTGGCTCCTCCTCCCTTGGTGTTGGATACGGCCACGGCCTTGGCCACGAAGGACTGTTGGCCCTGGTGGGGTCCGGCTGGGGCCGGGGGCTCCAGCAGGCCATGGTGGGAGGACAGGCAGCTCTGTAGCAGCAGCGTGGAGCTCTCCTCATCCTCCGAGCTGTAGGACGAGTCGTTATCCGAGGAGCACAGGCTGGAACTGGACATGGAGCCTGAGCTGGATGAACTTGAGGAACCAGAGGAAGAGGATGAGACGGAGAGGCGCGAGAGAAAGCTTCCCGCCGTCCTCAGGCCTCCAGAGGCTGCTGTGGCCAGCGCAGCCGCCCTTCTCCTCCTCCTCTCCTCCTCTTCCTCCTCCTCTTCGTCGTCCAGGTCCGAGTAGGAGCTGTGGCAGTCCCGATGGCAGCTGAGACCCAGCTCGCCGACACCGTACTCCCCCATAGACAGGGAGGGAGAAGCCTTCCTCTGTGGAGGAGGGGCACCCTTAAGGAGGAGCTCAGCCCTCGAGGCAGAACCTGCCTTCCTGTTGTCCTTGACCAGCAGGACTGGGTGGGAGTAGGCCTCAGGCCTGGGGAGGCCGCCCACGCCTTTGGCCCCGAACCCAGAACCACCGCCCAGCAGCAGCAGGGCCTTGCTGTTCTTCGTCTTGGGTGAAGTCACCCCCTCGTGATCCAGTTTGACCAGGAACTCCTGACCGCTCTTCCTGCTGCTCCGTGGAACCTCGCCGGGCCTCCGTCTCTGGACATAGGGCCCGGTCCTGGAACCCAGGGACATGCCGGTGGGCTGGGTGCTACAGAAGGAGGAGTAGCCGTTAGCGATGCTGCTGAAGGAGTCAACCTCGAAGGAGCTGCTGCTGAACAGGCCCTTGGTTGGGGCAGAGACAGGGGCCGGGGGCAGGGGGAACAGGTGGGCCTCCCTCGTCCCCCTCAGGGCCTTCCTGGGAGTCCCGTTGAGCTGGAACAGATTTTCACAGGCTCTCTTCCTGGGGACGGCCACAGCCGGCCAGCTGAGCAGAGGGGCTGCGTTCTTATTGCTGCTGTCTGACAGGTTCTTCTTCTTCCCTGAACCTTTGGGTCTCCCTGCAATTCAAACCAATTGAATGTCTGGTAAGTCACCAATCAGTTCACACTACATATACCTTTACAAGATCAAGAGGTTACAAGAAATGAATAACACACTTTTTCTGCGTCCCATCAGGCTAAATATACTATCATTTGTTTTTCAAATAGAGAGGATATAAAGCATGTATGAGGATGATCTTGTCTGACCTGGTCGTCTCCTGACAGGCTCTGTGCTGGCCTGTCTTTCCGAGACTCTCTCACTCAGCGGGGCTTTTTCCAGACTGAAGCTCCTCCGAGCCGCCCGGCCGCTAGACACCAGGTGGGCAGGGGACGACTCCGCACCTACAGAGGGACAGGAAGGGGAGGGTGAATACATCTCTATCATACACCTGCATAATCACTGTCATAAGTAATACGTATAAGTAAGTAGCTTTGCACAAGCCTTGGCTAGTGTGAGCCGGAATGGCTCATAGGAGTAGGGGCCTATCTCCTGTTTCTGTAGCGCGAGGCAGCTTGATGTACAAGTACACCCCCTGGACAGGATGTTAGTCTATCTCCTGTTTCTGTAGCGTGAGGCAGCTTGATGTACAAGTACACCCCCTGGACAGGATGTTAGCCTATCTCCTGTTTCTGTAGCGCGAGGCAGCTTGATGTACAAGTACACCCCCTGGACAGGATGTTAGTCTATCTCCTGTTTCTGTAGCGCGAGGCAGCTTGATGTACAAGTACACCCCCTGGACAGGATGCTAGTCTATCTCCTGTTTCTGTAGCACGAGGCAGCTTGATGTACAAGTACACCCCCTGGACAGGATGTTAGTCTATCGTAGGGCCTTACCCCCAAATCTATCTCCTTAATGCTCAGTGCCACGCAGAGGCGCATTGGGGCCCATTTTTTCGGTCTTTGTTATGCCTTGGCTAGGGATCGAACTCCCAACCTTCCAATTACAGGGCAGACACTAACGTCAGGGCCACTGAGTTGGTCAATAAAGTCATAGTAATGTCTCAAATGCAGCAAGATATTGTTCATGATTCATAATGTGACTGGAAGGTCTCTTATAAGGTCTCCTAATAATTGTAATTAGAAGGTCTAGTATAGTTAGTAACCCTGTAAGCATACAAGGTGGATGACAGAGTGAAACAAAAGAGACACTCACAGTGGATCTGGTAGCCCGGGGGGAGGAGGCGGATGTTTAGGAGGGAGATCCTCCCCCTGTCTCCATCATCAAACTCCACCATTACACCTCCCTGCTTCCCCTCCTCCCCAGAACCACCTGCAGAAAGTAGAGACACATTTAAACAGGAACCACAGGCATTGTTAGTGAAATAGTCAAAGTGAATAAATTGCTAAATGAATCAAATAAATAATAACACAAATGGAGGAATGCAGACACAGAGAAAGTGATCCAGTATCTCTCACCTTGGCGTATGTTGCCTGGGTATAGGCAGCGAGAGCGTTCGCTCCAGTAGGCACACACCCTCGTCCCCTCAGAGAGCACCGACTCTGTCTCTGGACGCACATCCAGGACCTGAAAGTCAAACAGACACTGAGTCAAGCAAGATTCATTACAGACAGACAGCAAAGACACACACACACACGTGCGCGGCTGGTCACTGTGCCACACCGCCAAGCAGCACTATCTCATGCCAATGTGCCAGTCACAGCTGAAAGGAGCGGAAGCTGTGATGCAGTAGATCCTGACTGAAGTAATAGTAAGGAGGAGATGAATGGGGGGACTGTGATTGCAGGTTGCCAGATTCTCCTCCCTGACAATGCAGCCAGGGGCCAGCATCCGCCACTCACTGGAGCCCCTTTCAGGATGTTTTCATTTACAGTTGCCATGGAGAGGGGTCCCTTGACTGGTGATGTGTGGGGTATAGGCGGGCGGGCGTGTGTATTTGTGTGTTTTGGTGGTGTGTTTGTGTGACTGCGTGTTTGTGTGTTCATTGTTGTGTGTGTTTCTGTGCACACACACACGTGAATACATATATGTGTGAGTGGGACCTCAGGCTCTGCTCAGGGGATATGGGGTCTTGGTGTAGGAGGTATTCATGAAAGGCTGTTGAACATGGGGTCTTGGTGTAGGATGTATTCATGAAAGGCTGTTGAACATGGGGTCTTGGTGTAGGAGGTATTCATGAAAGGCTGTTGGACATGGGGTCTTGGTGTAGGATGTATTCATGAAAGGCTGTTGAACATGGGGTCTTGGTGTAGGAGGTATTCATGAAAGGCTGTTGGACATGGGGTCTTGGTGTAGGAGGTATTCATGAAAGGCTGTTGAACATGGGGTCTTGGTGTAGGAGGTATTCATGAAAGGCTGTTGAACATGGGGTCTTGGTGTAGGAGGTATTCATGAACGGCTGTTGAACATGGGGTCTTGGTGTAGGAGGTATTCATGAAAGGCTGTTGAACATGGGGTCTTGGTGTAGGAGGTATTCATGAAAGGCTGTTGAACATGGGGTCTTGGTGTAGGAGGTATTCATGAAAGGCTGTTGGACATGGGGTCTTGGTGTAGGAGGTATTCATGAAAGGCTGTTGGACATGGGGTCTTGGTGTAGGAGGTATTCATGAAAGGCTGTTGAACATGGGGTCTTGGTGTAGGAGGTATTCATGAAAGGCTGTTGGACATGGGGTCTTGGTGTAGGAGGTATTCATGAAAGGCTGTTGAACATGGGGTCTTGGTGTAGGAGGTATTCATGAAAGGCTGTTGGACATGGGGTCTTGGTGTAGGATGTATTCATGAAAGGCTGTTGGACATGGGGTCTTGGTGTAGGAGGTATTCATGAAAGGCTGTTGGACATGGGGTCTTGGTGTAGGAGGTATTCATGAAAGGCTGTTGGACATGGGGTCCTGGTGTAGGAGGTATTCATGAAAGGCTGTTGGACATGGGGTCTTGGTGTAGGAGGTATTCATGAAAGGCTGTTGGACATGGGGTCTTGGTGTAGGAGGTATTCATGAATGGCTGTTGAACATGGGGTCTTGGTGTAGGAGGTATTCATGAAAGGCTGTTGGACATGGGGTCTTGGTGTAGGAGGTATTCATGAAAGGCTGTTGGACATGGGGTCTTGGTGTAGGAGGTATTCATGAAAGGCTGTTGGACATGGGGTCTTGGTGTAGGAGGTATTCATGAAAGGCTGTTGGACATGGGGTCTTGGTGTAGGAGGTATTCATGAAAGGCTGTTGAACATGGGGTCTTGGTGTAGGAGGTATTCATGAAAGGCTGTTGGACATGGGGTCTTGGTGTAGGAGGTATTCATGAAAGGCTGTTGGACATGGGGTCTTGGTGTAGGAGGTATTCATGAATGGCTGCTGGAAGAATTGAAAGACAAGAAAGTGGAAGTATGGTGTAATCATGAACAGCTGCTATCTGACGGCTGTTTACACAGCGGACATGCACACACACGTTACATAGCGGACACACACACACACACACACACACACACACTACACAGCGGAAGGCACATACATACACGTTACAAAGTGGACGACACAGCTGCCAAAGGTAGGGCACTGATGGACTGACTATGCAACTGGGCTTAGGGGAAACCCCCACTTTAACACCAGTTGAGAAATGCTTATGTGTCAGGGAGAGAAAGATTGTTAGGATTTTGACTAAAGGATACTTGTGTGCTTGTGAGAGATCTTTGTGCACTGTGTGTGTGTGTGTGTGTGTGTGTGTGTGTGTGTGTGTGTGTGTGTGTGTGTGTGTGTGTGTGTGTGTGTGTGTGTGTGTGTGTGTGTGTGTGTGGTGTTGTCCTGGCAGCCACGATGCCAAGAATGACAGTCATGACCACGCTACTTCCCCACTGGAGATCAATAAAGTTTATTAATGTGGTGACTTGGCGAGGATCCTCCTAGTTACTAAAGTATATGAAGTAGAAGTGAGAGGATCCTCCTAGTTACTAAAGTATGTCAATGAGCAGTGAGAGGAACCTCCTAGTTACTTAAGTATTTCAATGAGCAGTGAGATGATCCTCCTAGTTACTCAAGTATGTCAAGGAGCAGTGAGAGGATCCTCCTAGTTACTAAAGTATATAAAGTAGAAGTGAGAGGATCCTCCTAGTTACTGAAGTATGTCAATGAGCAGTGAGAGGAACCTCCTAGTTACTAAAGTATGTCAAGGATCAGTGAGAGGATCCTCCTAGTTACTAAAGTATATAAAGTAGAAGTGAGAGGATCCTCCTAGTTACTAAAGTATTTCAATGAGCAGTGAGAGGATCCTCCTAGTTACTAAAGTATTTCAATGAGCAGTGAGAGGATCCTCCTTGTTACTAAAGTATTTCAATGAGCAGTGAGATGATCCTCCTAGTTACTAAAGTATGTCAAGGAGCAGTGAGAGGATCCTCCTAGTTACTAAAGTATGTCAAGGAGCAGTGAGAGGATCCTCCTAGTTACTAAAGTATGTCAAGGATCAGTGAGAGGATCCTCCTAGTTACTAAAGTATGTCAAGGATCATTGAGAGGATCCTCCTAGTTACTAAAGTATATAAAGTAGCAGTGAGAGGATCCTCCTAGTTACTAAAGTATTTCAATGAGCAGTGAGAGGATCCTCCTAGTTACTAAAGTATATAAAGTAGAAGTGAGAGGATCCTCCTAGTTACTAAAGTATTTCAATGAGCAGTGAGAGGATCCTCCTAGTTACTAAAGTATTTCAATGAGCAGTGAGAGGATCCTCCTTGTTACTAAAGTATTTCAATGAGCAGTGAGATGATCCTCCTTGTTACTAAAGTATGTCAATGAGCAGTGAGATGATCCTCCTAGTTACTAAAGTATGTCAAGGAGCAGTGAGAGGATCCTCCTAGTTACTAAAGTATGTCAAGGAGCAGTGAGAGGATCCTCCTGGTTACTAAAGTATATAAAGTAGCAGTGCGAGGATCCTCCTAGTTACTAAAGTATGTCAAGGAGCAGTGAGAGGATCCTCCTAGTTACTAAAGTATGTCAAGGAGCAGTGAGAGGATCCTCCTAGTTACTAAAGTATGTCAAGGATCAGTGAGAGGATCCTCCTAGTTACTAAAGTATGTCAAGGATCAGTGAGAGGATCCTCCTAGTTACTAAAGTATGTCAAGGATCAGTGAGAGGATCCTCCTAGTTACTAAAGTATGTCAAGGATCAGTGAGAGGATCCTCCTAGTTACTAAAGTATGTCAAGGAGCAGTGAGAGGATCCTCCTAGTTACTAAAGTATGTCAAGGATCAGTGAGAGGATCCTCCTAGTTACTAAAGTATGTCAAGGATCAGTGAGAGGATCCTCCTAGTTACTAAAGTATGTCAAGTATCAGTGAGAGGATCCTCCTAGTTACTAAAGTATATAAAGTATCAGTGAGAGGATCCTCCTGGTTACTAAAGTATGTCAAGGAGCAGTGAGAGGATCCTCCTAGTTACTAAAGTATATAAAGTATCAGTGAGAGGATCCTCCTAGTTACTAAAGTATGTCAAGTATCAGTGAGAGGATCCTCCTAGTTACTAAAGTATGTCAAGTATCAGTGAGAGGATCCTCCTAGTTACTAAAGTATATAAAGTATCAGTGAGAGGATCCTCCTGGTTACTAAAGTATGTCAAGGAGCAGTGAGAGGATCCTCCTAGTTACTAAAGTATGTCAAGGAGCAGTGAGAGGATCCTCCTAGTTACTAAAGTATATAAAGTATCAGTGAGAGGATCCTCCTGGTTACTAAAGTATGTCAAGGATCAGTGAGAGGATCCTCCTAGTTACTAAAGTATGTCAAGGATCAGTGAGAGGATCCTCCTAGTTACTAAAGTATGTCAAGTATCAGTGAGAGGATCCTCCTAGTTACTAAAGTATATAAAGTATCAGTGAGAGGATCCTCCTGGTTACTAAAGTATGTCAAGGAGCAGTGAGAGGATCCTCCTAGTTACTAAAGTATGTCAAGGATCAGTGAGAGGATCCTCCTAGTTACTAAAGTATGTCAAGTATCAGTGAGAGGATCCTCCTAGTTACTAAAGTATATAAAGTATCAGTGAGAGGATCCTCCTGGTTACTAAAGTATGTCAAGGAGCAGTGAGAGGATCCTCCTAGTTACTAAAGTATATAAAGTATCAGTGAGAGGATCCTCCTGGTTACTAAAGTATGTCAAGGATCAGTGAGAGGATCCTCCTAGTTACTAAAGTATGTCAAGGAGCAGTGAGAGGATCCTCCTAGTTACTAAAGTATATAAAGTATCAGTGAGAGGATCCTCCTGGTTACTAAAGTATGTCAAGGAGCAGTGAGAGGATCCTCCTGGTTACTAAAGTATGTCAAGGATCAGTGAGAGGATCCTCCTGGTTACTAAAGTATATAAAGTATCAGTGAGAGGATCCTCCTGGTTACTAAAGTATGTCAAGGAGCAGTGAGAGGATCCTCCTGGTTACTAAAGTATGTCAAGGATCAGTGAGAGGATCCTCCTGGTTACTAAAGTATATAAAGTATCAGTGAGAGGATCCTCCTGGTTACTAAAGTATGTCAAGGATCAGTGAGAGGATCCTCCTGGTTACTAAAGTATATAAAGTATCAGTGAGAGGATCCTCCTGGTTACTAAAGTATGTCAAGGAGCAGTGAGAGGATCCTCCTGGTTACTAAAGTATGTCAAGGAGCAGTGAGAGGATCCTCCTAGTTACTAAAGTATGTCAAGGAGCAGTGAGGAATGATGCAAAAAAAACATTTATGAACCACCAGGTTGTCCTCTACACACAATCCTCTCCTGTCTCCCTGGAGGAAGGTGTGTGTGTGTGTGTGTGTGTGTGTGTGTGTGTGTGTGTGTGTGTGTGTGTGTGTGTGTGTGTGTGTGTGTGTGTGTGTGTGTGTGTGTGTGTGTGTGTGTGTGTGTGTGTGTGTGTGTGTGTGTGTGTGTGTGTTGTGGGTCTGAGGTCTCTGTTATGAGATGACCCAGCTGCCACTGAGCCGTAGCACCAGGATGTCATCAGAATGTGGGGCAAAAGTCACCAGTTCGGTTTACAATAAACACCAGCAGAGCTTTCCTCTCAGGAAAAACACACAAACACACACACACAGGAATGAGAAAGCTTGCTTGAACAAGTTACACAGCGAAACGCAAATGAATGCCCACCAAGAATGCCCTGTGGTTTACAGTGTATAATTAGGCTTCATTTCACTGATGTCTTAGATAAACTGTAGCGTTAGCTTAGCCTGGAGCACCATCAGAAACCTCAGACAGCAAACACACACACTCCGCTACTCAAACCCAGGTGCAAAAGAGAAAATCTAACTGAGGGTTGAGATCGTCCGTTTTATTGAAGTAATAACTGGTATCTGCTATGTATTTTCTCTGGCTAAGGCTGCTATCCTACCCTGCTCATCATTAGCAGGGTCGTGTTCATTAGCGAACGCAACATATTTGTTTTTTAAGCGCTTCGCAAATGAGCGTTTGTTCTTGCACATGTCCAGGTAATCCCTCCCTGTTTCAGTGTGGTTTCTTCCCGTTGGTGCCTAATGAACATGACCCTGAACTGTCCTTTATATGTTCTGCTAGATCTACAGGTAACTCTTAATTGGGCGTTGGGCCACCAGAACAGCGTCTGAAACTCTATTGGAGGGATGCGACACCATTCATCCACAAGAAAATCCATAATTGGGTGGAAAACGCTGTCTCAGGTACCGCTCCAGAACCGCCCATAAGTGTTCAACTGGATTGAGATCTGGTGACTGAGACACACACACATACACACACACACACACACACACACACACACACACACACACACACACACACACACACACACACACACACACACACACACACACACACACACACACACACACACCTTTTAAACCCCCTGTGCTCCTTTGAGACCCCTATTTCAAAGTCACTGAGATCTCTTCTAGCCATGGTAGCCAAAATAATGGGCAACGTGTCATTTTTATACATGACCCTAAGCATGATGGGATGTTAATTGCTTCATTAACTCAGGAACCACCACTGTGTTCCCTTTATGCTGGCAGTTACAGTTTGTCTACAGTATGAGCCTGTGTCTCCATCAGTATGAGCCTGTGTGTCCATCAGTATGGGCAGCCTGTGTGTCCATCAGTATGGGCAGCCTGTGTCTCCATCAGTATGAGCCTGTGTGTCCATCAGTATGGGCAGACTATGTCTCCATCAGTATGGGCAGCCTGTGTCTCCATCAGTATGAGCCTGTGTCTCCATCAGTATGGGCAGCCTGTGTGTCCATCAGTATGGGCAGCCTGTGTCTCCATCAGTATGAGCCTGTGTGTCCATCAGTATGGGCAGACTATGTCTCCATCAGTATGGGCAGCCTGTGTCTCCATCAGTATGAGCCTGTGTGTCCATCAGTATGGGCAGCCTGTGTCTCCATCAGTATGGGCAGACTGTGTCTCCATCAGTATGGGCAGCCTGTGTCTCCATCAGTATGGGCAGCCCGTGTCTCCATCAGTATGGGCAGCCTGTGTCTCCATCAGTATGGGCAGCCTGTGTCTCCATCAGTATGGGCAGACTGTGTCTCCATCAGTATGGGCAGACTGTGTCTCCATCAGTATGGGCAGACTGTGTCTCCATCAGTATGGGCAGCCTGTGTCTCCATCAGTATGAGCCTGTGTCTCCATCAGTATGGGCAGACTGTGTCTCAGCCTGTGTCTCCATCAGTATGGGCAGACTGTGTCTCCATCAGTATGGGCAGCCTGTGTCTCCATCAGTATAGGCAGCCTGTGTGTCCATCAGTATGGGCAGCCTGTGTCTCCATCAGTATGGGCAGCCTGTGTCTCCATCAGTATGGGCAGACTGTGTCTCCATCAGTATGGGCAGCCTGTGTCTCCATCAGTATGGGCAGCCTGTGTCTCCATCAGTATGGGCAGCCTGTGTCTCCATCAGTATGGGCAGACTGTGTCTCCATCAGTATGGGCAGCCTGTGTCTCCATCAGTATGGGCAGCCTGTGTCTCCATCAGTATGAGCCTGTGTGTCCATCAGTATGGGCAGACTATGTCTCCATCAGTATGGGCAGCCTGTGTCTCCATCAGTATGAGCCTATGTGTCCATCAGTATGGGCAGACTATGTCTCCATCAGTATGGGCAGCCTGTGTCTCCATCACTATGGGCAGCCTGTGTCTCCATCAGTATAGGCAGCCTGTGTCTCCATCAGTATGGGCAGACTGTGTCTCCATCAGTATGGGCAGCCTGTGTCTCCATCAGTATGGGCAGACTGTGTCTCCATCAGTATGGGCAGACTGTGTCTCCATCAGTATGGGCAGACTGTGTCTCCATCAGTATGGGCAGCCTGTGTCTCCATCAGTATGGGCAGACTGTGTCTCCATCAGTATGGGCAGACTGTGTCTCCATCAGTATGGGCAGACTGTGTCTCCATCAGTATGGGCAGACTGTGTCTCCATCAGTATGGGCAGCCTGTGTCTCCATCAGTATGGGCAGACTGTGTCTCCATCAGTATGGGCAGCCTGTGTTTCCATCAGTATGGGCAGCCTGTGTTTCCATCAGTATGGGCAGACTGTGTCTCCATCAGTATGAGCCTGTGTCTCCATCAGTATGGGCAGACTGTGTCTCCATCAGTATGGGCAGACTGTGTCTCCATCAGTATGGGCAGCCTGTGTCTCCATCAGTATGGGCAGCCTGTGTCTCCATCAGTATGGGCAGACTGTGTCTCCATCAGTATGGGCAGCCTGTGTCTCCATCAGTATGGGCAGCCTGTGTTTCCATCAGTATGGGCAGACTGTGTCTCCATCAGTATGGGCAGCCTGTGTTTCCATCAGTATGGGCAGCCTGTGTCTCCATCAGTATGAGCCTGTGTCTCCATCAGTATGGGCAGACTGTGTCTCCATCAGTATGGGCAGCCTGTGT